>NC_048566.1:26160347-26380347 GCF_013265735.2 Oncorhynchus mykiss | reverse complement strand
CACACACACAAACAAACCTCAGAGACTCAGCATCTTTCTAACTGAGAAATCTCCACACTTGTTAACCTATATTAGATACCCGTTAGATCCCTGTTAGCTGTTACAGCTGCAACATCCTTAGATAATTAAGCTGCATAATGCTCTCTGAGAAAACATCATACAGTGAAACTTTGATACAAGGACACAGAACAAGCTGAATAATCAAGGAGCTACATACTCAGGAAAACTATTTCAATACAACAAGGGCTTTTGAACCATGAACACTACAGCAGCTCTTCACTATTGGGAGTACTGGCCTGTGAATCCAATACCAGTACAGTGGGTATCTCAGCTCATGAAAAATGGGGAGGTAACCCTTCTCTGAATTCCATATTGAGCTGGACTCCAACACCTGCTCTGATCTGCTCTGGTCTGTTCTGCTTTCCTGGATCACAGAGGCTTAGGCATGTGATGGATGTTGGAGCAACACAGACTGGTCCTGGTTGGCACTGCAGACCAGAGCAAAAAGAAAGAAAGTAGAAAAATAAAGAAATACACTGAGTTTAATGAACTAGCGCTGACTGGAAGCTTATAGAAAATGTTGTTTTTCTATCTAAAGATGAAAAGATAGGCCTGTGGTCGCAAAACAAGGTGGCTCATCACAGTACCTGTAGTTGAGGCCTGAACAACAGAGCATAACATTTTATCAGTGCTGGACCATTACCCAACTGTTATGGAAGAGAGGGCAAGGCCACCATTATACACCATTATTTGGGCCCATTCATTGTTTTACTGTGTGAATCATTTGCCCTTTGTTACAGTTTTTTTTGATTGCTTACACGCTAAAATTAAAAGTAGTACACTATTATCAAAACCTTACACTCAAGAATCAAAACATCAGCCCATATTTGCACAACTATAAGCACATTGTCAACCTCACACTTGTTGCAAAACTATACACACAGTGATTTGCAAAACACTAAACACACTTAACATACATTACACACAAAAATCTATCATGAAGTCACGTCCTTGCAATACCAAAGCACTGACTGTCAAATTACCACACCGTCCAACCAATTGGTTCAACACAGTATTCAGGTGTGCAAACACTCGTTTGCTTAATTGTAGACACACCAATCAGGTGTATACATTAGCACTATAAAAAGCAGCAGGTGAGTTCATCGGTCTTCAAGCACAATGGAAAGAGTCAGAGAAAGAGTAAGACGAGGAGGAGGAGGAGGAGGAGGACGACGACGACGACGAGGAGGAGGAGAACGAGGAGGACGAGGACGAGGAGGAAAACGAGGAGGAAGAGGAAGACAAGAAGGTGCTCATAGAGGACCGAATCTGACAAATGAGATCCGTGCAACACTGGTTGACCACGTTTTCAACCACGGCCTGACGCTGAGGGAGCCAAATCTAAGCCGATATACAGTGGCAAGTGTGATGAGAACATTTAGACTGGAAAATAGGTATTGTAAAAATATCATCATATCAAAAACATCTGCACGGTTTCAGTAACTGCTTACAGTACTGTATTCTATGCACTATCAGCACTTCTGTTACCTTTTCCTGTGAAATTACTGTACTATTGTATACTGTTTTTTTTCTACATAGGATTGAGGGTCAGGGACGACAAGGGGAAGACCTCCTATGTTCACAGAACAGCAAGAGAGGGAGATAGTAAACATGGTTTTGGCCAACAATGCTATAACACTCAAGCAGCTCCAAGCTAACATTGTCAATAACCACGCCATTTTCAACGATATCCATCAGGTCTCAACATCAACACTGCCACGCATCCTAAAAAGAAAACATATTCAAATTAAGCAAATTTATCGAGTGCCTTTCGAGCGCAATTCCGAAAGGGTGAAACGACTGCGGCATGATTATGCACAGGTATGTATTCACTTTAGCAGTGTGATCTTGCATACTGTCTCATAATCTTTTACTGTACTGTAATATGTATACTAGATCTACACTGAACTACACAATTTTGCCTGACACTGTTTTTCAGAGAGTTTTACGAACGGATGGAGAGGAGATCCTGCATGAGTTCATTTACGTAGATGAGGCTGGGTTCAACCTGACGAGAACACGAAGGAGGGGAAGAAACATCATTGGCCACAGGGCTGTAGTCAATGTCCCAGGGCAACGTGCAGCCATTACACAGAATGGGGTCCTCCACCGCCATGCCCATATGGGCCCTTACAACACAGCACTCATACTTACATTCTTGGACCAATTGCACAACATAACAGCAGCAAATCAAATCGATCATATGCAATACAATTGTTGTCTGGGACAATGTGTCTTTCCACCACTCTGCTCTGGTTCAGAACTGGTTTCAGCAACATCCACATTTCACAGTCCTATATCTTCCACCATTCTCTCCATTCCTCAACCCTATAGAAGAGTTTCTCGGCATGGCGGTGGAAGGTATATGATCTCCGTCTCCAGGCTGAGGTACCCCTCATCCAAGCCATGGAGGAGGGCTGTGACCATATGGAGGTAGCAGCAATGCAAGGATGGATTCGTCATTCAAGACGTTTCTTTCCAAGGTGTCTTGCTAATGACAACATTGCCTGCGATGTTGATGAAATTCTCTGGCCAGATCCAGCTAGGCGAAGAGACAATGTCTAGTTATTTATTTTTTTAAACTTACAATACGTAAAGTGACGTTTGGTTACAGTACTATGAATCTCCATGTCAACATTTTGAGCGTGTTGAGAAATAAATGAGTTTCTTCAGTCTACAACATTGGTCTTGTGTAGTGTTTGGTGAATTTACATTATATTTGTACTTTGTTGATAGTAGCCTACTCTAATCATAGGGAAGTAGAAGTGCTAAAAGTGCTTTAGGTTTATCACAGCAGAGTGTAACTCGTGCAAACAGAGTATAGTAATGTGAACGTGTGTGTTTCATATGGTAACAAAGTGTTGTTTTTAAAAAGAAGTGTATAGTTCTTGCAAGAGTGTTTAATTTTGCAAAGGATCTGTAGTGTTTTGCTACTTGGGTGTGTGGTTGTGCTAATTGTGTGTAGTGTTTTGCTATTTGGGTGTGTGGTTGTGCTAATTGGGTGTAGTGTTTTGAAAACACGGGCCCTGTTTTGAAAATCGTGCTTAAGCAATCAAAAAAAACTGTAATTACTGTATAACACCAGCAACAATTTATCATAAGCCTAATCCCCGGTATTTTTTGTTTATTTCATTCCATTTACTGTAAGCATTTTCTGTCAATTTCCTCAATGTCCTTTGTTTGCATGTGTCTGGTGTTGTGTCTTTACTATGGATTAAATTATATGACATGCTATTTAATAAAATCTATTCTCTGTAATTAATACTACCTGATTAAATCATGTAAATGTAATTAACTGCGCTTCAATAGATTGGTCGAAGATGGAAGGCTTGGTTGCCCAGCAGAGATCTCCCTTGTCCTTTGAAGAAATTTCTGGGTGGATACGTTGTAGTCTGTCGTCTTGTGGTAGAACGGATATGTTGTATTACCGTTGTCTTGTAGTAGAACGGATACGTTGTATTACCGTCATCTTGTTGTAGAACGGATACGTTGCAGTACCCTGTCGTTCTGAAGAGATTGTCTGTCCTTTCCTAGGCACATTTCCAGCTGCTGCTGCTAACTCGACGTCTAGGATGTATTACTTCTTTAGTGAATAAGAGTTCACAGTTCCTCAGATATTTTGCCCTCAGAACAGCCTCAATTCATTAGGGCATGGACTATACAAGTGTCTAAAGCACTCCACAGGGATGCTGGCCCATGTTGACTCCAATGCTTCCCACAGTTGTGTCAAGTTGGCTGGAAGTCCTTCGGGTGGTGGACCATTCTTTAAACACACCGGAAACGGTTGCGTGTTAAGAACCCAGCAGCGTTGCAGTTTCTTGACACAAACCATTGCTCCTGGCACCTACTACCATACCCCATTCAAAGGCACATCAATATTTTGTCTTGCCCATTCACCCTTTAAATGGCAGACAGAGACAATCCATATGTCAAATTTCTCAAGGCTTAAAAATCCTTCTTTAACCTGTCTCCTCCCCTTCCTCTACACTGATTAAAGCGGATTTAACAAGTGACATCAATAAGGGACCATAGCTTTCACCTGGATTCACCTGGTCAGTCTATGTCATGGAAAGATTAGGTGTTCTTAATGTTTTGTATATTTGCAAATTTACAATGACTATTCACTGATATTTTGTAGCCGATATGGCGCCTTCACCGTTGGATCACCAAGAGCTGTAAATAAATCTACACTTTAAGCACTTCAACCTGCCTTGCCTCCTGCTTACTTCTGGTGTTTTACACTCTATAGTATACTAAAGATATGGTTGCAAACCAAGGTGGCAGCTACATCCCAGACCATGCAGTTGAGGCCTGAACAGAGAATATTACTTTGTCAGTGCTGAAGCATCATGGAAGTGTTAATTCTTCCCCTGAAGTTTCAATATTCACATCCTGTGTTCTTAGTAATTCAACTAAGATTTTCAGATCATGTATTTGTGATGTGCTCCAATATCAAAGATTCATGTGTTTTAGTTTTTTCCCCGGGAAAACTATCGTTGATCCACATTATGCATCAGGTGCAAAGATCAAGAGTTGTTGAGGAAAATGAGACACAGCCCATAAAGCACATTAGTAATTCAACATGCAATTCAACAAAACACCTTTTGTACTTTGCCCGGATAGAAAATAAAACATCAAAGACGTCACATACAAGAATCCTTCACATCTTCAAGGTGAATGTACTCGTTCTCCACGTTATTATGGTCAACCAGAGACTAGCTCAGAGCTGTAGGAGGAAAATAAATTGGTCTCATTGAGGCTAAATTCTACAACCTATGAATGTTTAATTTGGAGAGTGAACGATGCTCATCCACCCAAATCCAATGCCCTTAATTCTGATCATTACCATCGCTCAGTGCTCGGTCCTTGGTGCTCTGCTTGGCTTTCTTTCCACCTGGATTCAGAAGGCATTAACAGGGCAGCTTCTGAGACAAGATCTGTTTTACTCTGGTCTACCCTTAATAGGAGAGAAGAATGGGAAGAGGGAGGAGAACAAAAGAGAGACACGAGGCGGTGGGGGTTGAGAGAAGGAGGCTCTACACTACACAAAAAGATTCACGTAGGAGGTTATAGAGAGAGAGGAATATTATCCAACATTTTCTTTAAGTGATCATCATAGAAACCAGAAAACCTGTGGAAGCCCTGAATTAGAACATTACAGTATATCGCTGTGATGATCAATCACTATTTTGTTGCCTTACAACCTGGAATTAAAATTGATTTTTTTTTTTGGGGGGGGGGGGGGGGTTGTTTTATTTGATTAACACAACATACCTAGCACTTTGAAGATGCAAAATATTTTTTTTATTGTGAAACAAACAAGAAATAAGACAAAAAACAGAAAACTTGAGCGTGCATAACAATTCAACCCCCCAAAGTCAATACTTTGTTGAGCCACCTTTTGCAGCAATTACACCTGCAAGTCTCTTTGGGTATGTCTCTATAAGCTTGGCACATCTAGCCACTGGGATTTTTGCCCATTCTTCAAGGCAAAACTGCTCCAGCTCCTTCAAGTTGGATGGGTTCCACTGGTGTACAGCAATCTATAAGTCATACCACAGATTCTCAATTGGATTGAGGTCTGGGCTTGGACTAGGCCATTCCAAGACATTTAAATGTTTCCCCTTAAACCACTCAAGTGTTGCTTTAGCAGTATGCTTAGGGTCATTGTACTGCTGGAAGGTGAACCTCCGTCCCAGTCTCAAAACTCTGGAAGACTGAAACAGGTTTCCCTCAAGAATTTCCCTGTATTTAGTGCCATCTATCATTCCTTCAATTCTGACCAGTTTCCCAGTCTCTGCTGATGAAAAACATCCCCACAGCATGCTGCCACCACCATGCTTCACAATGGGGATGGTGTTCTCGAGGTGATGAGAGGTGTTGGGTTTGCGCCAGACCTAGCGTTTTCCTTGAGGGACAAAAAGCTCAATTTTAGTCTCATCTGACCAGAGTCTCCCACATGCCTTTTGGCGAACACCAAACATGTTTGCTTATTTTTGCACCACCACTTTTTAGTTGTTTCAAAAAAACAAAAATAAAAAAACAAGTAATTTTTTTCATTTCATTTCACCAATTTGGGCTATTTTGTGTATGTCCATTACATGACATCCCCCCCAAAAATCGATTTAAATTACAGGTTGTAATGCAACAAAATAGGAAAAACGCCAAGGGGGTGAATACTTTTGCAAGGCACTGTATATTGGTCTGCTAACACAGCACTATTAAAGGCCCAAATAGTTTGGCCCGCACTACTTTTATGAGGACAAAAAATACAAAAAAATTGATTCATATTTTTCAGGGGGTGCTGCAGCACCGACAGCACCCCTACTTCCCACTGCTACTGTATGCTGCCCAGGTGACCTGACATGACATCCCGGTGTCACGCAAAAGACTGCCGGTCTCATGGTAATTGACAGTTAACTAACATGAACATGTTTGGCATCTCCAGGCCTCCAAGTATACAAGCCTCTGATGTGCGGCTTTTGAACATCTACATTTACAAGTCTAATAAATCAATGTAATATAATACCCTCACAATAAAATAAAATGTATGCAAGTCTAAAGAAACATTATGATATGAAGAAAATGTATTTCAGAGGAACAGAATGAGTTAGCCTACTGTATGTTATCTAACTGTGCTCCATGCCATAGGCTGTAGGCTTGTTCATTTAGCAGACAAGATATGCTTATAAGTCCCGTGCCATTATAATATGTGATTTTATAGTAAGAAGAATATAATTGAACTTAGCTGAATAAAATGTATTTTGAATATTCTGTAGCAAATGTGCATATGAATGGCTATGTTGAGCATTAAAGTGATCATTTGAAACAGGTCCTATTGTTAGATTTTAAGTTATTTGACCCTTTTAGTTGTGAATGATACAAACTGTAAAAAGTCTTAGAAATGAAAGCATATATGGGCTGCACGATGCAACTATAGGCTATTGATGATTTGAGTCCTTGACTCAGGCTGCACACACTGTTCTCTCATCAAGTGCTCATATTTTTACCCAACAAACTATTCTCAAGTCTTTTCGATTTATAAAGGCCCATTATCAAATGGGCATGAACAGGGGCAGGGGGAAAAGATGTCATCCTTTATGCATTCATATAGCGAATGAAGACCGCTTTCCTGACAGAGTAGGCTACTCTGGTGATATTCCGCCCATGCATGCCATGAGCTCTCCAACCCTGTTACTGCAGCTACCCAGTGCTTAATTTGGGAAACCAAGTGAAATCTGTTCAGGTCTGTGGTTAGAGTTCAACATGTTTAATAAAGACCATAAACGTGAACACTACAAAATACCAAAACAACAAATGTGAAAAACCGAAGCAGTCCTATCTCGTGCATAGACACAAAGACAGAAGGCAACCACCCACAAAACCCAACACAAAACAAGCTACCTAAATATGGTTCCCAATCAGAGACAATGACTAACACCTGCCTCTGATTGAGAACCATATCAGGCCAAACATAGAAATGGGAAAACAAGACACACAACATAGAATGCCCACTCAGCTCACGTCCTGACCAACACTAAAACAAAGAAAACACAAAAGAACTATGGTCAGAACGCGACAGTACCCCCCCCCCCCCCCCCCCTCAAGGTGCGGGGCAAAACTTGAACCTATAGGGGAGGGTCTGGGTGGGCATCTGTCTGCGGTGGCGGCTCTGGCGCAGGACGTGGACCCCACTTCACCATAGTCTTTGTCCGCTTTAGTCTCCTCCTTGGAACGGTGACCCTCGCCGCCGACCTAGGATTGGCAACCCTACTAAAGGACCCCACTGGACTAAACCAACTCCTCCGGACTGAGGAGCAGCTCCGGACTGAGGGGCAGCTCCGGACCGAGAGGTAGCTCAGGACCGAGAAGTAGCTCAGGACCGAGGGGTAGCTCAGGACCGAGGGGTAGCTCAGGACTGAGAGGTAGCTCAGGACTGAGAGATCGCTTAGGCTGGTTGACGGCTCTGGCAGCTTCTGGTTGACTGACGGCTCTGGCAGATCCTGGCTGAATGACAGCTCTGGCAGATCCTGGCTGAATGCCGGCTCTGGCGGATCCTGGCTGACTGGCGGCTCTGGCGGATCCTGGCTGACTGGCGGCTCTGGCGGCTCCTGGCTGACTGGCGGCTCTGGCGGCTCCTGGCTGACTGCCGGCTCTGGCGGCTCCTTGCAGACTGGCGGCTCTGGCGGCTCCTTGCAGACTGGCGGCTCTGGCGGCTCCTTGCAGACTGGCGGCTCTGGCGGCTCTCCTTGCAGACTGGCGGCTCTGGCGGCTCCTTGCAGACTGGCGGCTCTGGCGGCTCCTTGCAGACTGGCAGCTCTGGACAGGCAGGAGACTCTAGCAGCTCTGGACAGGCGGGAGACTCTAGCAGCTCTGGACAGGCGGGAGACTCTAGCAGCTCTGGACAGGCGGGAGACTCTAGCAGCTCTGGACAGGCGGGAGACTCTAGCAGCTCTGGACAGGCGGGACACTCTAGCAGCTCTGGACAGGCGGGAGACTCTAGCAGCTCTGGACAGGCGGGAGACTCTAGCAGCTCTGGACAGGCGGGAGACTCTAGCAGCTCTGGACAGATGGGAGACTCTGGCAGCGCTGGAGAGGAGGAAGGCTCTGGCAGCGCTGGACAGGCGGGAGACCCTGTAGGCAGAAGATGGAGACAGCCTGGTGCGGGGAGCTGCCACCGGAGGGCTGGTGCGTGGAGGTGGCACTGGATAGACCGAACTGTGCAGGCGCACTGGAGCTCTTGAGCACCGAGCCTGCCCAACCTTACCTGGTTGAATGCTCCCCGTAGCCCGACCAGTGCGGCGAGGTGGAATAGGCCGCACTGGGCTGTGCTGGCGAACCGGGGACACCATGCGTAAGGCTGGTGCCATGTACGCCGGCCCAAGGAGACGTACTGGAGACCAGATGCGTAGAGCCGGCTTCATGGCACCTGGCTAGATGCCCACTCTAGCCCAGCCGATACGAGGAGCTGGAATGTACCGCACTGGGCTATGCACCCGCACCACAGCATAACACGGTGCTTGCCCGGTCTCTCTTGCTCTCCGGTAAGCACAGGAAGTTGGCGCAGGTCTCCCTACCTGGCTTCGCCACACTCCCTGTGTGCCACCCCCAAGTAATTTTTGGGGCTGCCTCTCGGGCTTCCTACCGCGCCGCCGTGCTGATTCCATTCGCCGGTATCCCTCCTCACACTGCTCCAGAGAATCCCAGGCGGTCTCCGGCACTCTCCCTGGGTCGACCGCCCACCTGTCTCTCCTCCCAAGTAGTGTTCCCATGTCCAGAAATCCTAACGTCGCTGCTGCTGCCCATTACCACGCCGCTTGGTCCATTTGTGGTGGGTGGTTCTGTAATGGTTTTCTTCTGTGGTGAAGGATCGGACCAAAGTGCAGCGTGGTTCAACATGTTTAATAAAGACCATCAACGTGAACACTACAAAATACCAAAACAACAAATGTGAAAAACCGAAGCAGTCCTAAATGGTGCATAGACACAAAGACAGAAGACAACCACCCACAAACCCCAACACAAAACAAGCTACCTAAATATGGTTCCCAATCAGAGACAATGACTAACACCTGCCTCTGATTGAGAACCATATCAGGCCAAACATAGAAATGGGAAAACTAGACACACAACATAGAATGCCCACTCAGCTCACGTCCTGACCAACACTAAAACAAAGAAAACACAAAAGAACTATGGTCAGAACGTGACAAGGAGATGGAAATGCCCGGTGGTGAGATATTCTGCAGCTGAAGGTAATATCAGCCTATACATTATGAAAATGCCCTATTATTAGGCTATTCAAAATCAAATACAAATGTACTATACTTGTAGGCTAACTCTGTAAGCCGCCCTGCACAATTAATGAAACATCAGCATCCCTTAGGCTTATACGTTCTCTCCTAGACTCGTGGATTAAAAAGGTTGGAGTGCAGCATAAGGTAACCAGGCCATCCGGTATGCATAATAATACAGTCCACACTCAAAGGTGATTCCTAGAATTTGTAGAGGCTAGACCAATCATGCACCAAAGACATCTTAAATAATAGAAATAAAAAGATTCTGCCTTGTGTAATATGCGGTAGGCTATGTATTTTATAACAGCGCAATCAACAGCGCAATCAATTATTTTAATTCAGGTATTTATTTGGGCTTGAGCGCATATACAGGCCTCTACACATGCATAAGCTCTGAGTATGGGTGTTTTGAAATGATCCTCACCTTAGAAAGCACTGTCCGTTTCTTTGTGTTAGGCTTTGAAACAACGTCCACGACCATGTTTTCCATTCAGTTTCAACCGGTTATTAAACTTCTTCACCGTTTTGATGATAACTGTTTGTGATTTTTGAATATGTTTGCTCTGATGTCAGAGTGGCTAGAGGGACAATAGAGCACTGAGTACCAGACCATTAGCAACCTGCAGTCATGAGTCGTGACTGCTGGTGTGGCAGTAATACGGTGACCTGCAACAGGCCTACACACACCCGCACACACACACACACACGCAAACACGGCTCGCAGAGAACTGGACACAACACTGTCTGTATGGGCCATTCTGTCTCTCAGCTGTACAGAGACACTCTATAGGGTATGTGTTATTTAAAGAGTTCCTGGGGGTGAACCACACGACTTGTGGTTATTAAAATGACTTGTAAAAAGTCAGACATGCTGAGTGTGTGTGTGCCCCCATGCAGAGGCTAAAATAAATGTTTAGAGATGCACACACAGAGCCCATGTATTGGGTTAGACTCCAGCTGGGCCCTGCTGGTGACCCCTGACCTTTGGACAGGAACCTTTCAAACCTGACCCCAAAGTATACAAATATAAACACTGCAGGCAACAGCCATATACCTGTAAAGTTACACACACACACACACACACACACACACACACACACACACACACACACACACACAACATCTGAGGAACTCTAGAATAGACAGACAGAGAATTAAATAGAGAGAAAGAGCTGGTACTGTAAGTACAAAAAGGTGAGTAAAAATTAGGACAAGGCTTTCCCAAAGGAGCACTGTGGTACATGCTATCTACTATTTCAGATCAGACAACAAATAGAGTATACACTTTATTCTAAGAGGATGGTATGTTCGTATGTGTGATAACATTCAATATTTCAAATTTAGACTAAGTAATAAGTAAAAAGAAATCCTTGTCGAGCCTAGGGGGAGAGGAGAGGAGAGGAGAGGAGAGGAGAGGAGAGGAGAGGAGAGGAGAGGAGAGGAGAGGAATCCACCAGAGCGGCCCAGGGAGTCTGTTCCGTCTCTCTCTCTCCTCTGGAACTCTGGAAAGCTAAACACTCCTTTGTATCAGGTGACTCCCTCAAGGAAAGCTACATCTCCTCACAGGGTTGTGGGAAATGAAATGTGAGAGGCTTGTTGCTGTGCCGCCACAGCGCTGAGATACTGAGAGACCAAGAGCCTCCCTTCACCACTGTAGAAAACTCCTTGCCTCAAAATGCCTGATTGATTCCCAGCTGAACATGCGTCATTACAGAAAGTTACAAGTGCTTTCTGCTATAGTACACTTTAAGGAAGAGTATAGGGATGTTTAGGGATGATGATTATTTTTTTATTATTGATTTTTTTTCACCTTTATTTAACCAGGTAGGCTAGTTGAGAACAAGTTCTCATTTACAACTGTGACCTGGCCAAGATAAAGCAAAGCAGTGTGTGTGACACAGACAACAACACAGAATTACACATAGAATAAACAATAAACAAGCCAGTGACACAGTAGAAAAAAAGAGTCTATATACAGTGTGTGCAAAAGGCATGAGGAGGCCATAGGAGCGAATAGCCATAGGAGCGAATAATTACAATTTAGCAGATTAACACTGGAGTGATAAATGATCAGATGATGATGTGCAAGTAGAGATACTGGTGTGCAAAAGAGCAGAAAAGTAAATAAAAACAGTATGGGGATGAGGTAGGTAGGTTGGGTGGGCTATTTACAGATGGACTATGAATAGCTGCAGCGATCGGTTAGCTGCTCAATTAGCTGATGTTGAAAGTTGGTGAGGGAAATATAAGTCTCCAGCTTTAGCGATTTTTGCAATTCGTTCCAGTCACTGGCAGCAGAGAACTGGAAGGAAAGACGGCCAAAGGAAGTGTTGACTTTGGGGATGATCAGTGAGATATACCTGCTGGAACGTGTGCTATGGGTGGGTGTTGTTATCGTAACCAGTGAGCTGAGATAAGGAGGAGCTTTACCTAGCATAGACTTATAGATGACCTGTAGCCAGTGGGTCTGGCAACAAATATGTAGCGAGGGCCAGCCGACTAGAGCATACAGGTCGCAGTGGTGGGTGGTATAAGGTGATTTGGTAACAAAACAAATGACACTGTGATAGACTGCATCCAGTTTGCTGAGTAGAGTATTGGAAACTATTTTGTAGATGACATCGCCGAAGTTGAGGATTGGTAGGATAGTCAGTTTTACTAGGGTAAGTTTGGCAGCATGAGTGAAGGAGGCTTTGTTGCAAAATAGAAAGCTGATTCTAGACTTGATTTTTGATTGGAGATGTTTAATATGAGTCTGTAAGGAGAGTTTACAGTCTAGCCAGACACCTAGGTATTTATAGTTGTCCACATTTTCTAGGTCAGAACTGTGCAGGGTGGTGATGCTAGTCGGGCGGGCGGGTGCAGGCAGCAAACGGTTGAAAAGCATGCATTTGGTTTTACTAGCATTTAAGAGCAGTTGGAGGCCACGGAAGGAGTGTTGTATGGCATTGAAGCTCGTTTGGAGGTTGGTTAGCACAGTGTCCAAGGAAGGGCCAGAAGGATATAGAATGGTGTCGTCTGCATAGAGGTGGATCAGGGAATCACCTGCAGCAAGAGCGACATCATTGATATTTACAGAGAAAAGAGTCGGCCCGAGAATTGAACCCTGTGGTACCCCCATAGAGACTGCCAAAGTGCCTGACAACAGGCCCTCCGATTTGACACACTGAACTCTGTCTGCAAAGTAGTTGGTGAACCAGGCGAGGCAGTCATTAGAGAAACGAAGGCTATTGAGTCTGCCGATAAGAGTACGGTGATTGACAGAGTCGAAAGCCTTGGCCAGGTCGATGAAGACGGCTGCACAGTACTGTCTTTTATCGATGGCGGTTATGATATCATTTAGTACCTTTAGCGTGGCTGAGGTGCACCCGTGACCGGCTCGTAAACCGGATTGTACAGCGGAGAAGGTACGGTGGGAAGAATTATGTTATGACTATGAAAATCTAAGCAACAGAAACCTATGTTTGTGGTTAACTGGTTTGGTTGGTCAGTGTATGTGTTCATGTGGACATGTGTACACACATACACAATGTGTACACATGCACACACATACACAACCCTACACACCACACGCACACACCATACACACACACACATACACCTCTAATGACCCCTGGGGCTGTAGCCACTCAGACTTGGCATTACCTCAAATCTAGTATTACTACAGCCCTTCACCCTTAGAATTTGTGAGAAGTCTCCTCATAAATCAAAGACCCTCACACACACACACACACACACACACACACACACACACACACACACACCGCAGCTCAACGTCTAATTAGAGTGCTGGAAGTCAGTGATCATGGGCCTACAGCTGTGAGCTACAGCTAAACATACATCGTGCCTGGGGTCTCGTCTCCGGAGCTGTCAGGGTGAAGTGGGCAGCCAGGTCACCTGTGATACAAGTCAGTATTCGAAGTCCATCCATGTCTGAGAACGTCGGGAGATTACGTGGAAACTGGCCACGAGAGGCAACAGTCCCCACTCTCATACCAACACACACCTATCCACCACTCTCACACCAACACACACCTCTCCACCTCTCTCACACCAACACACACCTATCCACCACTCTCACACCAACACACACCTCTTCGACACTCTCACACCTCTCCACCCCTCTCACACCAACACACACCTCTCCACCCCTCTCACACCAACACACACCGCTCCCCAACTCTCACAACTACACACACAACTCCACACCTCCCACACCAACACACACCTCTCCACCACTCTCACACACCTCTCCATAACTCTCACACCAACACACATCTCTCCTCTACCTGAACACACCTCACCATCACCATCACTCTCACACCAACACACACATCTCTTCCACTCCCACACCAACACACACACCTCTCCACTACTCACACCAACACACACCTCTCCGGCACTCTCACATCAAGACACACCTCTCCTCCTCTTTCACACCAACACACACCTATCCACCACTCTCACACCAACACACACCTCTCCACCCCTCTCACACCAACACACACCTCTCCACAACTCTCACATCAAGACACACCTCTCCTCCTATTTCACACCAACACACACCTCTCCTCCTCTTTCACGCCAACACACACCACTCCGCCACTCTCACACCAAAACACAGGGTTAGAGAGGAGGGTTAGAGAGGAGGGTTAGAGAGAGAGAGAGAGAGGGTTAGAGAGAGAGAGAGAGAGAGAGGGTTAGAGAGAGAGAGAGAGAGAGAGAGAGAGAGAGAGAGAGAGAGAGAGAGAGAGGGTTGGAGAGAGAGGGTTAGAGAGAGAGAGAGAGAGAGAGTGGGTTAGAGATTGAGGGTTAGTGAGGGGGTGGAGAGAGAGGGGGGGGTTAGAGAGAGAGGGTTAGAGTGAGAGAGAGGGGGTTAGAGAGATAGGGTTAGAGAGAGAGAGTTTCCACCAGATTATGGACAGGAAGGAGAGAACTCATAGAGAACGTTAAGCAGAGTTCAAGTTACTTCCCAGACAGCACAATGGGACAGTGTGAATAGCAATGCATTTCACTCATTCAGAATATGAGAAAGGGAAACTTTGGAGAGCCGTCACTTAGAGGTTGAATGGAGAAATGAGCACATACTGTATGTGTCAATCTCTCCCTATTTTCTCTGTCTATCTGTCCCTTTCATCCATCACTTTTCCTCTTTCAGCCGTTGCCATTGTTGTTTTCTTCCCAAGCTGCCTTCCCCTCCCATCTCTCCCTCTCTCTCTGTCTCCTTCTCTCTCTGCCTCTCTGTCCTCTACCTTCATCTCTCTCTGCCTCTCTGCCCTCTACCTTCATCTCTCTCTCTCTCTCCCTTCTGACCTATGCACTAGTGTTCATCCCTCCTGCTCCCAGCCCTATAAAGCTGATGCAGCAGCTGTGTTTGTTGTCGTTAGGCCAATCACCTGATGACCTCCCAACCCTGAAGAAATACAAGACTCCACCTCTCATTTAACAGACTGCTACTGAAACGAAGACATCGGTGTACAGTAAGTTGTTGTGGTATTCGTCTGTCATATGTATTCATCACAAAATGTATTTTCATCATACAGTATCATACACATAACACACATGCAGCATTCTGGCCACGGTGCCACACAGAACACTGAGGTAAAAGAATGTTGAACTAGTTACATCCTCCATTGCCCCGGGGTTTTGCCTTTTCCATTTACAGTAACATAAACGTAAGTGATGGCCAGACAGACAATTACCTCAGCCACTGTCTGAGGAGGAAGTACAGTAAAATACACTATGACCACCTACAGATGTAGGATATTCATTTGAGCCAATTTTCTACAGCAGGAAAATAATCCTGCAGCAACAAGAAATGTGCAGATCATAATTAATGGACATTTTTGTAAGGGTTTATACATTTTTTGGAAGGAAAGATGAAGTCTGAAATAAACTTCAGAAGCCTTTTTAAACCTCAAATACACTCAAATGTGTTATTTCCTGCAGGAAAGTTGGCCTGCTACAAAGTGATCAAAGTAAGATCCTACATCAGTACTGGTTAAGCGGTGTGTGCCCCTGCATTACCACCCCAACGGAAGCAGTGGAACACAGTGATAGCTGATACTAGTTTGTGCCTGTCCTTTGTCTCATGTTCTGTCCTAAGACTTGAATGAGCAGGTGTTCACTTCCCGGTTGACCGAGTCTTTGTTTATTATCAGTACTTCTGGTGGGAAGGCAGTGAGTTGAAGGCCCTCCCTAATAAATATAAATTACTCTTCTCAGACAGGTCATCCCCTGATGGCAGAACCCCTGTCATTTGATACCTCCCCCTCCTCTCCTTCTACCTCCTCCTTTCTTCTCTCCACCTCCCTGTCTCCCATCCTGCCTCCGCCCCATCTGTCCCAGCATCAGGTTGGCCCTGTCTTTCCTACCCACCTCCCCCCTCTCCTCCTAGTGTCAGTGTAGCTCAGTCTGGCCTTGTCCCTCTCTGGATCACTACTCTGTCAACAGGGGCCCACTAGGGCCCTCAGAGCAGCTGCTAGAGTCAGGTTACAGGAAAGCATAGAGAAAGAGAGGGTGGAGGGCTGTGATCCCATTTTCTCCTCTTCCTTGTCATCCTCAGTCAAACCCATTGTCATGACATGGCCCTTTTGGGGTATAGCTAGTGGCTTCCCCCTCTCTCTCGCTCTCCTACACCCAGGTTCTGTTCTCAGGTCGTAAATTCCTGGCGGTGACTCTCTCCCCCTGGCCATGCAGAAAGAGACACATAGAGAAACAAAGAATTTCATATGGGGAACACCTAAATCCCCAAAACGGGGATTTGATACAAAGTGTCCACTTGTGAGAAGGTGGGAATGATCCATGGACACTTAAGGGACGGGTATGACGAGTGTGTATCATTTGGTGACCTCAGAGAGGTCAATTATGGGGTTTGCATCTTATTCTTGTATAAAATGAATGAGTAAAGATGAAACTATTTGTGAAATGATGTAATATGATGTAAACCTTTAATGTGAAAGAATTGTATTCTCTTTAAAGTTTAACTAAGTCAGTGGCCCGCCCCCATGAGCACAGACATGATCTGGCATCATGGAACAGCCCTTTTCTACTGTTATGAATAAAAACCACTCCTGAAGAAATCCTCTTCAGACCACGCGTACCTCGGTCAGCTGAGGGGGCACAGGTTTGAGTTTAGACTAAGCAAACCCAGCTGTGACTGCAAATAGTTGTCGAATTCCTAACCATACCACGTGGAGCATTGGCTACACGGCTGCAAATGGTTGAACTCTGAGACTATCGATCCCTACAGAATAAGAGCAAATCTTAGATCATAATTACTAGTCTGCAGCTAGAAGTTATGTCAACCTGGGATGTGGAGACCGACAACCGCCGAAACATCTATTTTATGAAAACCTTTCTGAATGGTACTCTGAAGTATCCATTCTAACCATAAAATATTTTGATCTTCAGGGAGGGAGAGAGAGACACTCCGACGAACTCTCCAACAGACAGAGGGACGATTCCAACAGAGATCATGATGACACACAGAGCGTAAATATATATTGATTGCAGTTATTCCCGAATGAGTGAGTGTTCATGTGCAAAGGATTAGCATTTCAATGAATATACAGTGCCTTGCGAAAGTATTCGGCCCCCTTGAACTTTACGACCTTTTGCCACATTTCAGGCTTCAAACATAAAGATATAAAACTGTATTTTTTTGTGAAGAATCAACAACAAGTGGGACACAATCATGAAGGTGAACGACATTTATTGGATATTTCAAACTTTTTTAACAAATCAAAAACTGAAAAATTGGGCGTGCAAAATGATTCAGCCCCATTACTTTCAGTGCAGCAAACTCTCTCCAGAAGTTCAGTGAGGATCTCTGAATGATCCAATGATGACCTAAATGACTAGTGATGATAAATACAATCCACCTGTGTGTAATCAAGTCTCCGTATAAATGCACCTGCACTGTGATAGTCTCAGAGGTTCGTTAAAAGCGCAGAGAGCATCATGAAGAACAAGGAACACACCAGGCAGGTCCGAGATACTGTTGTGAAGAAGTTTAAAGCCGGATTTGGATAATAATAATATTGAAATGGAAGGAGTATCAGACCACTGCAAATCTACCAAGACCTGGCCGTCCCTCTAAACTTTCAGCTCATACAAGGAGAAGACTGATCAGAGATGCAGCCAAGAGGCCCATGATCACTCTGGATGAACTGCAGAGATCTACAGCTGAGGTGGGAGACTCTGTCCATAGGACAACAATCAGTCGTATATTGCACAAATCTGGCCTTTATGGAAGAGTGGCAAGAAGAAAGCCATTTCTTAAAGATATCCATAAAAAGTGTTGTTTAAAGTTTACCACAAGCCACCTGGGAGACACACCAAACATGTGGAAGAAGGTGCTCTGGTCAGATGAAACCAAAATTGAACTTTTTGGCAACAATGCAAAACGTTATGTTTGGCGTAAAAGCAACACAGCTGAACACACCATCCCCACTGTCAAACATGGTGGTGGCAGCATCATGGTTTGGGCCTGATTTTCTTCAGCAGGGACAGGGAAGATGGTTAAAATTGATGGGAAGATGGATGGAGACAAATACAGGACCATTCTGGAAGAAAACCTGATGGAGTCTGCAAAAGACCTGAGACTGGGACGGAGATTTGTCTTCCAACAAGACAATGATCCAAAACATAAAGCAAAACCTACAATGGAATGGTTCAAAAATAAACATATCCAGTTGTTAGAATGGCCAAGTCAAAGTCCAGACCTGAATCCAATCGATAATCTGTGGAAAGAACTGAAAACTGCTGTTCACAAATGCTCTCCATCCAACCTCACTGAGCTCGAGCTGTTTTGCAAGGAGGAATGGGAAAAAAATTCAGTCTCTCGATGTGCAAAACTGATAGAGACATACCCCAAGCGACTTACAGCTGTAATAGCAGCAAAAGGTGGCACTACAAAGTATTAATTTAAGGGGACTGAATAATTTTGCACGCCCAATTTTTCAGTTTTTGATTTGTTAAAAAAGTTTGAAATATCCAATAAATGTCGTTCCACTTCATGATTGTGTCCCACTTGTTGTTGATTCTTCACAAAAAAATACAGTTTTATATCTTTATGTTTGAAGCCTGAAATGTGGCAAACGGTCGCAAAGTTCAAGGGGGACGAATACTTTCGCAAGGCACTGTAATTATCAACTGTGTACTGATTCCTGTTTTGTCTTTCCCGACCTTTCAGTCCACACCCACTTCCCATTGTCCACCAATCCGTCATTTCGGCTTAGCCCACTAGGGAACCTCCCCTATCATTTCCTTGTAACCATATCTACTGTTTGTTTGTTTATGCATTTCTGTGATTATTTAGTTAGTTAGTAAATAAATGATTTAGACAATTGGTGTATGGATGATTCATAGTGAAGACTGGGTTCGTGCAGATAACCAACAATTTACGACGTTTGGAATGAGACTAACGTGAGGTAAAGAATAATTCATTAATTAGAAGACTAATTGATCAGATATTAAAATATCTGAAGAGTTATATTAGGAAAATTATAACTTTGTAATCTGAAGATTTTCCTTGGTGCCCCGACTTCCTAGTTAATTACATTTACATGATTAGTTTAATCATGTAATAATACTTACAGAGAATTGATTTGATAAGATAACAGTCTTCACTTTAATGATGCCAAAGACACGACACCACCATCTCCCAAATCTATCCTTATTGGTCTAAAGGGACAAAAGTTGCTAGTCTGTCTTTTTTGTGTGTTTTTGGGGGTTTCAGGTTTTAAATTAAAGGGGACTTCATATGGACGATAACCCTCTGCTTGGTGTTCCTGTCTGATTTTCTAATGTTAACCAATAAAATATTCTCCAATCTGCAGGACATCACTGTGCTTTAATTTGCTCAAATAGCTCAAAGGCAAAAAAATCTTTATAATCTGTATTTTCATATTGATTTTAGAAAAATGATCCATTTGATAAAAGATAGAAGGACTTCAGTTCAGCTTCCACAAAATGTAGTGATTTATTCAGCTGGCCTTTGCACAGCATGTCATAGATTGGAACATACCATAGCATAACATAACATAGCACAGAGGAACTTTAGTGCGTCCAGCAGGGGCTGAGACAGAATTTGTTTGGGGATAGGCCTAAAAAAATGTGGATAGGCATTTTTTCTACTTGTTTATTAAATTTATTTTGCGATGTGCATAGTACATGGAGCAACCTCGTCACATATACAAATACTTACCTATCCCAGCGTATTTAAACAAGACAGTAACTTTAGACCAGTTGCCAACTTGCCAACAACATAAAACTGATATTCAGGAGCATATTCATCTCGATGTGCAAACAAGCCTATATTTGATGTTACCATTTATACCACGGAGGGCAGTAGTACTATAAAAAGGTACCTGACCATAAGGCGTGACCTACATCACAAGGTGCAGACGGCAAAACTTTGAGTTGAATATGGTGATGATTTCATCATAATCCAATGTATCTGTCAGTTGACGCTCAAAAGACAGCAAACTGAAGTGGTTCAGCCGGCCGCTTGTCATTGATGTGTGAAGACGATTTTTTATCCTAGTTGTTGTTGAGAAAAGTCTCACCACACTGCATGATGTCATTGGAAGTGTGATAATGATCCATGTTCATTTTGCAACTCAACTGCTAAATCAAAACAGTGAATTCAGCATCCTCAATTGATATCATTTAATGATCGCATGTGGTCTTCAGCTGCTCTTTAAGGCTGCAGGTTTGGGATTCTTTGGAAAAGGAGGCTGCCGCTTGCATGATCCCATATGTGTCTTCTTGAAATCTTCAGTTTAACTCAGTAATCTGTCTGTCTAGAATATTGTTCCAAAGTTGCCTCAGGTCACTGTCACTCTTGATGCTGGATGTTTTCCCTAATGAAGTTGTGACTACACTGTCTGACAATTTTACAGGCAGTTTTCACAGCCATGATGCGCTCACATCCCAATTACTAATATCATGCTTAATCATCATCTCTTCAGTTAGCTTGAGAACTTTATCAAAGTCTCCCTCTGAGTTATCTCTGAATGTAGAAAATCTGCTTTTGAGGATTTCAATTAAACCAATACAATCCATCACAGATAATGTTGAGCTTTGTAATCCCTTCGTAGCAAAATCACTAGTGTCAAACAATTTACTAAACGTGACTAACAGGAATAAACACATTGTTCTGGATTTGTTGTAAGAGGGCATCGGCTTCTAATTTGGTTTGTCCACAAGCCTCTGAAAAATCTGCAAGAACCTCTAAAATAACATCTAGCAGGAACAGCACTTTACTCACTGACCCTGATTTTGAACTCCACCGTACATCCGTGGAGATCATCCGATCTTTCTAGCTCGATACATGGTCTATCGGGATGCAACTCTTTCTGTACTTCTATGAATGGAGCATGACTGTGGGATCCACTCATAAATGTGTGTAGCTGGTTTACTGTGTTAAAAAAAGTTCTGACATGTCCCGACACTTTTGCCGCAGTGCACAGAACCAAATTAAAACAGTGGGAGTTGCAATGCACATATACCACTTGCTTAAATGTTTGCTTTAGTTGGACATGTACCCCTCCTCTGTTCCCCGACATGACTGAAGCGCCATCGAAACAAAAACCCACACACAGAGTGGGATCCAACTCCAGGGGCTGCAACACTTCAAGTATTTTCCGAGAAATTCATTGTGCAGACAAATCAGCGGTTTCCATAAACCCAACAGCTCTTTCTTTAATCATTCCAGCATGAATGTATCGGATGCACAGAGCAATAAGTAAATAATAAATTGATATTTATATTCATCTGCTAGTATGGCAAAATACGTGGAAGGCGCAGAATGAACGTAATCTTTTATCCTGCACAGAAACAATGATGCTGCACACTCCAGCAACTCATTATGAATTTCGGGGCTCATAAGCGTGTTTCCAGTTTTAAAATCTATCTCGTACAAATCTGAATTCAAAATTTGCCCCAGGAAAGTGCCTACAAAATGTACAATAAATTGCATATTTTGCTTTACTATACTCGTTCCACATGAACTGGTCATACCACCTTGAAGAGAAGCAGCGTGATTTGCCATTTCTCATACTTGAAGGGAACTTTGCTTTGGTTGACAGGCTGATTCATCAACGGCAGACACGTCTGTCGGTGGACCTACTGCAGGTTCACCCCCGCCCGCAGCATCAAGAACGAGAGGAGACGGTGGGGTTGGCAAGCATGCCTGGCTCAACTTGGCATTGGCGGTTGTGATGGCGATTGCGGTTGTTTCTATCCTGGCGCCACCTGTTAATGTCTCATTCTGGAAGCTATCGGTAGATTGATTCCAATTATTTTCTGGCACACACTCTTTTTCCTCCAGACGTCGTTTTTGAAAAACCTTGCGATCGACATTTGGTTTGCCACTGCTAGAACTCCTAAATTACCTTAGCTGGTGAGGCAATTTGAGTAAGCTAGCGTGATGGAGCTTGCTAGCTTATGCGCTACAAAGTTTATCCACGTGACGTTGCCAGGTTGTTCAGGTAAACCACCATATTATTTAAAAAAAACAATTTAACCAATAGTTGGAAGCCAACTTGATTGTCACAGACTATTTCTTTGTTACATTATATTAAAATTACCCAAAGAAAATAAATCTCAAATGCATTTCTTTAAAAAATGTAATTTAGGCCTACCCGTGGCTACGTCGCTGGTACGCAGTACTGTATGTGTGTACATTTACTCATATAATTATTAAGAGCAAATATACTGCTGGTAATCCAAATGTCACACACCAGCAATTCAGATGAGAAGTTCAGGTTTGGATTTATGTCAAACATACAGTCCATTCTACAGCATTGCAGGCTTGTTTGTTAGTACAGACCACATACTTTTTGCTGTTTTCATGGCAAGCCATTAATTAATGCACAGTCAGTAATGCCAGAGATTAACGCCAGGAATGTCTATTGGGAAAGGGAGAGAGAGGGGGATATAGGGACAAGAGAGAGCAAAAAAGAGAGAGAGATTCATCACTCTGTACACCTTTAGTTCCTGTCCCACCACCTCCTCCCCAGACAGTCGTGCCCCTGCAGCCCAACAGGAAGTCTGAGAGGAGAAGGGGATGGTGTCTGCTGGCTGGACAGACTCACAGTCTGTCATTACTGTCATGCCTCAGAGATACAGACATTAAGTCATTAAGGCATCTCTCTCTGTCTCTCTCTTTCTCTCTGCTAATGGCTCTCATGGTTAACAGCAATATCCACTTGGCAAAAACTAAAACATAAACTATAAATGTAGCTTACCCCTTGGCTGTCATACACACTTACAGTACATAAACAATTAACAGTATACTGGGTCATCCTCCTTTTGTTTCGGAGTCAAGTCCAACACTGCAGTTCAACTTGCGTCTCTCATGCCTCTTCCAAACCCCTCACCCCTCTTCTTCCCCCTCACCCCTCTTCTCCCCACCTGCAATATCTTGCCTGGTTTTCCTATCTCCAGGGGACCATCCTTTCTGATTCTGGAGTTGGGAAAAGAAGCGTTCCTGACCGCCAAGCGAACTCATCGTTCATCCATTGTGGGGATTGCAAAGGGAGGACTTGGACCCTGACACATAATGCAGATGCTGTTGCCCATTTGTCTTGAGTAGTGGTGGAAAAAGTATCCAATTGTCATACTTGAATAAAAGTAAAGATACCTTAATAATAGATAATGACTCAAGTAAAAGTGAAAGTCCCCCAGTGAAATACTACTTGAGTAAAAGTATTTCGTTTAAAATATTCTTAAGTGTCAAAAGTAAAATGTAAGCAAACCAGATGGTACAATTTTCTTGTTTTTTAAATTTACAGACAGCCAGGGGCACACTCCAACACTCCAACATAATTTACAAACAAAGCATTTGTTTTTAGTGAGTCTGCCAGATCAGAGACAGTAGAGATGACCAGGGTAGTCCTCTTGATAAGTGTGTAGATTGGACCATTTTCCTGTTCTGCTAAGCATTCAAAAGGTAACATACTTTTGGGTGTCAAGGAAAATGTATGAAATAGAAAGTACTTTGTTTTTTTGGTAATGTAGTGAAGTAAAAGTAAAAGTAGCCCAAAATATAAATAAAGTAAAGTACAGATACCCAAAAAAACTACTTAAGTAAAAGTTTAAAGTATTTTTAATTAAGTACTTTACCCCCCCTGTCTTGAATCAGATCAGACATTATTACACTAGTCTGCAAAGCTACAGGAAGTTCTCAACAGGACATCACTCATATCATCATAATCATCATAACCAGCCATTGATTTACAGTAGTATTCATCTGAGTATGATCTGAGCGATCTCATCTAAGGACAGTAAGCAAAGTAGCAACCTGGCTATTTATTTAACCACATACAGTTTCATAGAAGACCCCACCCCACTGTACCTCACACACACACACACACACACACACACACACACACACACACACACACACACACACACACACACACACACACACACACACACACACACACACACACACACACACACAGAATATCAGTTGGCTTTTGGAAACTTGTGAGGGATTATCAACATCAAAGTCAATATAAATGTCAGCCTGGCATCTATCTTTGGAAATGCCAGCAACCCTTTGCATATCCCCACCACACAACCAATACAGCCCAGTTATCACACACACACACACACACACACACACACACACACACACACACACACACACACACACACACACACATACTGTACATACATACATAAATACATTCATACATGCATACATACATACATACATACATACATGCACACACACATACTCACACACACACACACACATACTCACACACACACAGATACACACACAAAAACACACAAGCAGAGAGAGGGGTGATTACTGCTGCTCTGGTGAGAGCATGGCTTTTGATCTCCTAACATATTGGAAAGCACTTAAAGGTGTCCCGCTCGCCAGCTGAGAGGCATAAATAGATGACATCACACCCAGACAGGGTCTCCCACCCAGCCCACTGTATCCAGGGGCTTCTCCCTGTGCCAATACCAATTAGATTAACACGATTATGTAAATCTCCCTCTCAGGTTGGCAGTCACTGTCATTTGGATTTATTTGAAGAATAAACTTTAAATGAAAAACGTTGTCTTTTCATTTGAAATTCCAATGGAGACCTAGACAGTCCTTTATGAATGGCAGATTGAATGGCTCACATTTTTTATTTTTTTTTAAAACTATTTTTAGATATCCACACTCATAGTAAATACGTGTTGAGAAGCTTCTGATAAACTATCATAACATTATATCCCACAACAAAAACATCCTATCCTATTCTATAGATCATGAAGCTGAATGACTTTGAAGTCCATATTAATTCTATGCCTCCCCCCAATTGTCTTTGTTTACTCCACACTGAGAATGACCTCCAACGTCTGTTGACCTTTGAACCTTTCATCTCCCTCCAGGAACCCTGAATAGGTAACAGGAAACCATTGAGAGGTCACCCCTGCCCCATCTACATACTACCTGCCTCTGACCTGCAGCACCATGAGCTGTCAACCTGAACACACCGCATCTTCCCTGTCCATTCCTACCCCCTCCCACCTCCCCCTGTGAAATAGGAAACAGTGGAGGCACAAAGAATGAGGTCTTTGTCTACACCCCTGACCCCAAAGACCCTCTACGTATCAGGACACAGAGATCGTCCTCCAAGAAACCTGAACTGTCTAACAGTTTAAAACAGCAAACTGAATGTAGCAGCATCCTCCATTCAATCCCCCCTCTTCAAATCCTATCATAGTAATATCCCATGCTGAACACCCTGACATCAGGTGCTGTAGGAGTCCTGGAGGGCAGGCAGTGTGCCCCCAGCGATGCATTGGGCAGACCGCACAACCCTCTGGAGAGCCCTGCGTTTTCTGGCGGTGCAGTTGCTGCACCAGACGGTGATACAGCCCGACACAATTGTGCATCTGTAAAAGTTTCTGAGGATCTTAGGGGCCAAGCCAAATTTCTTCAACCTCCTTAGTTTGAAGAGGCGCTGTTGTGCCATCTTCACCACACTGTCTGTGTGGGTGGACCATTTCAGATTGTCAGTGATGTGTACGCCGAGGAACTTGAAGCTTTCCACCTTCTCCACTGCAACTGCAGTTGCCAAAGCTCCTTGGTTTGGTATAAAATATAAAATGGAGGATGGTAGCATGGGAAAATATTTTTAACTGGTGGTGGTGATGGTGGATTCTGACTGAAGCATTTCAAATCATTAAAAACTCGCAGCCTTAGCATGTGTTTGCTGTAAACGCAGAACAGGGAGTGTTCGTGTCCAACCACCTAATTATTTCTACTGAGCTGTGATGCAGCACTGAAATCCATTGGCGTTGGAAGCATGTACTGTATAGCTGAAGGACATATTTGGATGCAAGGATGTATTTTTGGGACAGCTTTTGGTTTGCCAATGAAACCAAAGTATTTCTTGAAGAGGGTATGAGGATTTGGTGGAAGTTAATGGATAAAGGAAATATGTTGCAGGAGTGTGTTACTGACTCTAGAGAGTGTTACTGGCTCTAGAGAGTGTTACTGAATCTATAGAGTGTTACTGACTCTAGAGAGTGTTACTGGCTCTAGAGAGTGTTACTGGCTGTAGAGAGTGTTACTGACTCTAGAGAGTGTTACTGACTCTAGAGAATGTTACTGAATCTATAGAGTGTTACTGACTCTAGAGAATGTTACTGAATCTATAGAGTGTTACTTACTCTAGTGAGTGTTATTGACTCTAAAGAGTTACTGGCTATAGAGAGTGTTACTGAATCTAGAGAGTGTTACTGATTCCAGAGAGTGTTACTGATTCCAGAGAGTGAAAAAGTCTCTGGAGAGTGTTATCGACTCTAGAGAGTGTTACTGACTCTAGAAAGTGTTACTGGCTCTAGAGAGTGTTACTGACAATAGAGAGTGTTACTGTCTCCAGAGATTATTACTGACTCTAGAGAGTGTTACTGACTCTAGAGAATGTTACTGAATCTATAGAGTGTTACTGACTCTAGAGAATGTTAATGAATCTATAGAGTGTTACTTACTCTAGTGAGTGTTATTGACTCTAAAGAGTTACTGGCTATAGAGAGTGTTACTGAATCTAGAGAGTGTTACTGATTCCAGAGAGTGTTACTGATTCTAGAGAGTGAAAAAGTCTCTGGAGAGTGTTATCGACTCTAGAGAGTGTTACTGACTCTAGAAAGTGTTACTGGCTCTAGAGAGTGTTACTGACAATAGAGAGTGTTACTGGCTCTAGAGAGTGTTACTGACAATAGAGAGTGTTACTGACTCTAGAAAGTGTAACTTGCTCTAGAGAGTGTTACTGGCTCTAGAGAGTGTTACTGAATCTAGAGAGTGTTACTGTCTCTAGAGAGTGTTACTGTCTCCAGAGATTATTACTGACTCCAGAGAGTGTTACTGAATCTAGAGAGTGTTACTGACTCTAGAGAGTGTTACTGAATCTAGCGAGTATTATTGTCTCTAGAGAGTGTTACTGACTCTAGAAAGTGTTACTGGCTCTAGAGAGTGTTACTGACAATAGAGAGTGTTACTGACTCTAGAAAGTGTAACTTGCTCTAGAGAGTGTTACTGGCTCTAGAGGGTGTTACTGAATCTAGAGAGTGTTACTGGCTCTAGAGAGTGTTACTGACAATAGAGAGTGTTACTGACTCTAGAAAGTGTAACTTGCTCTAGAGAGTGTTACTGGCTCTAGAGAGTGTTACTGTCTCTAGAGAGTGTTACTGTCTCCAGAGATTATTACTGACTCCAGAAACTGTTACTGAATCTAGAGAGTGTTACTGACTCTAGAGAGTGTTACTGAATCTAGAGAGTGTTACTGTCTCTAGAGAGTGTTACTGTCTCCAGAGATTATTACTGACTCCAGAGACTGTTACTGAATCTAGAGAGTGTTACTGTCTCTGGAGAGTGTTACTGTCTGTAGAGGATGTTACTGTCTCTAGAGAGGGTTACTGTCTCTAGAGAGTGTTACTGAATTTAGAGTGTTACTGAATCTAGAGAGTGTTACTGACTCTAGAGAGTGTTACTGACTCTAGAGAGTGTTACCGAATCTAAAGAGTTCCACTGACTCTAGAGAGTGTTACTAGTTCTAGAGAGTGTTACTGACTCTACAGAGTGCTACTAGTTCTAATAAACTAGCAAATTTACCACAAACTTGTGGGAAGTCTACAGCAACAAATTCCATCCTGTAAGGAAGGACATACATCCCTTAAGTTATTACTGACAGTAGTATAAGTGGATGGATAGTGTTGTTGTGCTATTTCTCAAGACGATAAGGCTACATAATTGCATCAACACTTAGTCATTTATGTCATGACATTGAGTCAATTTCATTCATTCTCTCACAGATGCTTTCTTATCTAGATGACTTAGATGCATGACAAACAATGCATTTACAATTATCAAACCAAAACATGCCATTATTAGCTGACATCTCAGTACAGTGCAGACAAACAGTTGAAGTCAGAAGTTTACATACAACTTAGCCAATTATATTTAACTCAGTTTTTCACAATTCCTGACATTTAATCCTTGTAAAAAGTCCCTGTTTTAGGTCAGTTAGGATCACCACTTTATTTTAAGAATGTGAAATGTCAGAATAATAGTAGAGAGAATTATTTATTTCAGCATTTACTTATTTCATCACATTCCCAGTGGGTCAGAAGTTTACATACACTCAATTAGTATTTGGTAGCATTACCTTTAAATTGTTTAACATGGGTCAAACGTTTCGGGTAGCCTTCCACGAGCTTCCCACAATAAGTTGTTGGCCCATTCCTCCTGACAGAGCTGATGTAACTGAGTCAGGTTTGTAGGTCTCCTTGCTCTCACACACTTTTTCAGTTCTGGCCACAGATTTTCTATAGGATTGAGGTCAGGGCTTTGTGATGGACAATCCATTACCTTGACTTTGTTGTCCTTAAGCCATTTTCCCACATCTTCGGAAGTATGCTTGGTGTCATTATCCATTTGGATGACCCATTTGCGACCAAGCTTTAACTTCCTGACTGACGTCTTGAGATGTTGCTTCAATATATCCACATAATTTCCTTTGTCATGATGCCATCTATTTTGTGAAGAGCACCAGTCCCTCCTGCAGCAAAGCACCCCCACAACATAATGCTGCCAACCTCGTCCATCACGGTTGGGATGGTGTTCTTCGGCTTGCAAGCCTCCCCATTTTTCTTCCAAACATAACGATGGTCATTATGTCCAAACAGTTCTATTTTTGTTTCATCAGACCAGAGGACATTCCTCCAAAAAGTATGTTTTTGTCCCCATGTGCAGTTGCAAACTGTAGTCTGGCTTTTTTATGGCGGTTTTGGAGCAGTGGGCTGAGCGGCCTTTCAGGTTATGTCGATATAGGACTCGTTTTACTGTGGATATATGTACTATTGTACCTGTTTCCTCCAGCATCTTCACAAGGTCCTTTGCTGTTGTTCTGGGATTGATTTGCACTTTTCGCACCAAAGTACGTTCATCTCTAGGAGGCAGAACACATCTCCTTCCTGAGCGGTATGACGGCTGCATGGTCCCATGGTGTTTATACGTGTGTACTATTGTTTGTACAGATAAACGTGGTACTTTCAGGCCTTTGGAAATTGCTCTCAAGGATGAACCAGACTTGTGGAGGTCCACCATTTTTTTCTGAGATCTTGGCTGATTTCTTTTGATTTTCCCATGATGTCAAGCAAAGAGGCACTGAGTTTGAAGGTAGGCCTTGAAATACATCCACAGGTACACCTCCAATTGATTCAAATGATGTCAGAAGCTTCTAAAACCATGACATCATTTTCTGGAATTTTCCAAGCTTCCAGACACAGTCAACTTAGTGTATGTAAACTTCTGACCCACTGGAATTGTGATACAGTGAGTTATAAGTGAAATAATCTGTCTGTAAAAAATTGTTGTAAAAATAATTTGTGTCATGCACCGACTTGCCAAAACTATAGATTGTTAACAAGAAATTTGTGGAGTGGTTGAAAAACGAGTTTTAATGACTCCAACCTAAGTGTATGTAAACATCCAACTTCAACTGTAGGTAAAACTGAATGGTACTTAGTGTGATACTGTACGTGAGCACAGATTCTTATATAACACATAAACAATAGGAAACACAAGGTAAAGTTGTCTGGTGGCTAGGACACAGGGTGTGTATTTTATTATGTTGTGTGTGTGTGTGTGTGCGTGCGTGCGTGCGTGCGTGCGTGTTTCGGTGCATGCATGGGTGTGTGTGTGCTCAGATTTTTTATCCAAACTCAGATGTTATACAGGGGTCTCAGATTCATTGTTTCTTTCTCTTCTCTGACCTGTGCTGGTGAGATATACTCACTCTCTCTCCACAGTTGGGGCATGGTCTTTCAGGCTATGAGTCATCTCTCTCTCTCTATGCTTGTTAATGCTTTGTAACTTAAGATTATTGTCACGCCCTGACCTTAGAGATCCTTTTTATGTCTCTGTTTTGGTTTGGTCAGGGTGTGAGTTGAGGTGGGCATTCTATGTTTTGTGTTTTATGTTTTCTATTTCTTTGTGTTTGGCCGGGTATGGTTCTCAATCAGGGACAGCTGTCTATCGTTGTCTCTGATTGGGAACCATACTTAGGTACCCTTTTCCCACCTGTGTGTGTGAGAGGTTGTCTCTGTTTAGAGCACTTTGCTTGTGAGCTTCACGGTTTGTTTTTGTAGTGTTTATTGTTTTGTTTGGCGTCATGTTGCTTAAAATAAAGAAAATGTACGCTCACCATGCTGCACCTTGGTCCTCATCCTTCAACAGCCGTGACAAGTATGCCTTGTATGTGAATCCATTCATTTTACAAAGTAATACACTTGAATTTAGAATCCCATTCTCAGACATTTCTTGATGGCATATTATTGTAACTCAGCTAGTCTCTTGCATGTTGCTAAATCATCTTTATGTCAGATAAATATTTTAATAGGCTAATTGCAGTCTTATTATGGGTTGGAAGTGAGATACTGTATATACACTGAGCAAAAATATGAATGCAACATGTAAAGTGTTGGTCCCATGTTTCATGAGCTGAAATAAAAGATTCCAGAAATTCACGTCGTGTGGACAAGCGGTTTGCTGATGTCAACGTTGTGAACAGAGTGCCCCATGGTGGCGGTGGGGTTATGGTATGGGCAGGCATAAGCTACGAACAATGAACACAATTACATTTTATCAAAGGCAATTTGAACGCACAGAGATACTGTGACGAGATCCTGAGGCCCACTGTCGTGCCATTCATCTGCCGCCATCACCTCATGTTGCATGATAATGCCCCATGTCACAAGGATCTGTGCACAATTCCTGGAAGCTGAAAATGTCCCAGTTCTTACATGGCCTGAATACTCACCAGATAATCACCCATTGAACATGTTTGGGATGTTCTTGATCGACGTGTACGACAGTGTGTTCCAGTTCCCGCCAATATCCAGCAACTTCACACAGCCATTGAAGAGGAGCGGGACAACATTCCACAATCAACAGCCTGATCAACCCTATTCAAGGGCAAATGGTGGTCACACCAGATACCGACTGTTAATCCACGCCCCTACTTTTTCCCCTCCCCATAATAAAATACAGTCCCTCCTCAAATCAAAATCAAATCAAGTCAGATTTTATTGGTCACATACACATGGTTAGCAGATGTTAATGCGAGTGTAGTGAAATGCTTGATGTTGTTGATAGCCCTAGCTGCACATTAGCGAGCTGTCCCTCCAGGCCTCAGCTGTGACCGGTCGTCATTAGAGGCACACAGCACCTGAGGAAGTACAGGAGAGGGTTTGATAGCTGCTCTGTCTGTCGGCTGGAGTGATAGTGTAACTGGGTTTTTCTTTATGATTTTCTCTTTATGATTGTGATCATTGCTTCACACATACACATCCCCCTCTCAGTGTTCAGAACCAGAGACAGCTGGGACTTTAAACTGAAGAGTAGAGAGAGAGAGAGAGAGAGAGAGGGAGAGAGAGAAAGAGATCCTGCCATCGGTCACTACTCTGCATTCCTCTGCTCCCAAAACACAGTCAACCAACCAGCTCCCTCCCTCGGGGCCCCTGTGAGAATGTGTGTGTGGAGAAACCACTGGTGGCTAATTACAGTTCTCTCTCATCACCAATAAAACCAGACAAGAGCTCCAGAGTTCTCAACCATGGTCGTGTGTGTGGGGACAGGGACCATTACTGCGGCATGGTGTGCTAATGTCTTTAATGGCCGCTGCTTAATCCACCACCTCGTTATTCACCATAGAGACTTGACATTTTGCTATTTGTTGAACATTAAAACAGTTGGCAAGAAAGAGAGAGAGAGAGAGAGAGAGAGAGAGAGAGAGAGAGAGAGAGCATGAGAGACAGAGAGAGAGAGAGAGAGAGACAGAGAGAGAGAGAGAGAGAGAGAGAGAGAGGGAGAAAGAGAAAGAGAGAGAGAGAGAGAGAGAAAGAGAGAGAGAGTGAAAACATTCTCAGGAGGGGACAGGACTAAACATCTGGACCAGACTCACTCAAAAGTACCTAGTGTAAATCATGCATGTGCAAACTCAGCACTTTAACTTCTGAGTGTCATTCCAAAGTAATCAAATGCATTTCGGAAGCATTATTTACATGACATACAAGTAACTTACTCATAAATCATGTTTCTGCAAAGGGCATACACTACAGTAGGCCTGGGCTACAGCTGCCAACAGCACTATAACACATAGAGTATTTCCTTGAAAGATATTTAAATCTCAGGGCACATATACATCACATCACATGAGCAGGCTAAGTGCTGGGCCAGGGTCAATTTACAAGCGTATAATGAGCGGATGTAGACCTGGCAGAGAATAATCCAGATTTCCTCTCTCTTCTTTAAAAATATAAACTAATCAAGATATAGGGGTAATTATTGGCTTCCTGAGTGGAGTGACTGCAGAGCTTTGGTCTGACCTAGATCTGCCACTGTGTGTGCGTGTGTGTGTGTATGTATGTGTGTGACCTGAGTTTCAGGTTTCCCCTCATTGAATGAATGAATGAATGAGCTTCCTGTCATTCTGAAGGCTGCCCCGACGGCCTGTTGCCTACCATCCAACCCTGGCCTGGATGAAAACACACACACCCAGGGGTCATTTTTAGTTTCCATTTTAGTTTCGTCAGATCACAAAACAGTTGCCACGTGGCTACAGAATCTCTGGAGGATTTTTTTTGCAAGCTTCAAACGAGATTCAAGGTGGGCTTTCTTGAGTAATGGCTTCCTTTTTACCTCCCTACCATACATGCCAGATTTGTGGAGTGCTTTGAATATTGTTGTCACATGTACACAAAGCCTGTAGCTATTTGAAAGTTGCCAATGGACTCTTGGTAGCCTCTTTGATCAGTATCCTACTTGGTCAGTCATCCAGTTTGGAGGGATGGCTTGGTGTTGGCAGGGTCTTGGTGGTGCCATACACCTTCCACTGCTTAATAATCGTCTTGACTGTGCTCCAAGGGATATTCAAGTCCTTTGAAATATTGTTGTGCCCATCCCCTGATCTGTGCCTTTTCACAACTTTGTTTGGGAGTTCTTTTGATTGCTGTTTGTTGCTCATAGTTGAGTGTTTGCTTTGCAATTCACTACACAGCAGAGGGAACCTTCAGGAACTGCTGAATTTATCCTGAAATCATGGGAATAATCATTTAGGACTGCTAGATCATTTAGGACTGCTATTACAAGGGGTGTGGACACTTATCCACATGATGCCATCTATTTTGTGAAGTGCACCAGTCCCTCCTGCAGCAAAGCACCCCCACAACATGATGCGGCCTCCACAACATGATGCTGCCACCCCTATCCATCACGGTTGGGATGGTGTTCTTCGGCTTCCAATATCCCCCTTTTTCCTCCAAACATAACGATGGTCATTATGGCCAAGCAGTTCTATTTTTATTTCATCAGACCAGAGGACATTCCTCCAAAAAGTATGATCTTTGTCCCCATGTGCAGTTGCAAACCGTAGTCTGGCTTTTTTATGGCGGTTTTGGAGAAGTGGCTTCTTCCTTGCTGAATGGCCTTTCAGGTTATGTCGACATAGGGCTCATTTTACTGTGGATATAGATACTTTTGTACCTGTTTCCTCCAGCATCTTCACAAGGTCCTTTGCTGTTGTCGATTTGCACTTTTCTCACCAAAGTACGTTCATCTCTAGGAGACAGAATGCATCTCCTTCCTGAGCGGTATGATGGCTGCGTGGTCCCATGGTGTTTATACTTGCGTACTATTGTTTGTACAGATAAACATGTTACTTTCAGGCCTTTGGAAATTGCTCTCAAGGATGAACCAGACTTGTGGAGGTCCACCATTTTTTTCTGTCTTGGCTGATTTATTTAGATTTTCCCGTGATGTCAAGCAACGAGGCACTGAGTTTGAAGGTATTTTCTGGAATTTTCCAAGCTGTTTAAAGGCACAGTCAACTTAGTGTATGTAAACGTATGACCCACTGGAATTGTGATACAGTGAGTTATAAGTGAAATAATCTGTCTGTAAACAATTGTTGCAAAAATTACTTGTGTCATGCACAAAGTAGATGTCCTAACCGACTTGCCAAAACTATAGTTTGTTAAAAAGAAATTTGTGGAGTGGTTGAAAAACTAGTTTTAATGACTCCAACCTAAGTGTATGTAAACTTCCGATTCATTAGGGGCGGACCGCTAGATGGTGAAGTGTGATTCATCCCTTCAGAGAATGCGTTTCCACTGTGTTGTGTTCAGTAATATGGTGTCGTAGCTCAGTTGAGTATTGAATACTTAAGACAGTATCAGGCACGTTGTGCGTGAACAGAGGTGTGAGGATTGGATGAGTGAGTTTTGTACGAGTTGTTAACATGTTGATCTGAAGTAATGACGTTCAGTTTAATTGCACAACAAGCCTCCGTAAATTTGTAACACACTGCTCCAGAGTCCAATGGCGGCAAGCTTTACACCACTCCAGCCGACACTTGGCTTTGCGCATGGTGATCTTAGGCTTTTGTGCGGCTTCTCTGCCATGGAAACCTATTTCATGAAGCTCCTAGCGAACAGTTCTTGTGCTGACGTTGCTTCCAGTGGCAGTTTGAAACTCAGTAGTGAGTGTTGCAACTGAGGATGGATGATTTTTACGTGCTACGCACTTCAGCACTCTGCGTTCCCTTTCTGTGAGCTTGTGTGGCCTACCACTTTGTGGCTGAGCCGTTGTTACTCCTAGACATTTTCACTTCACAATAACAGCACTTACAGTTGACCGGGGCAGCTTTAGCATGGCAGAAATTTGGTGAACTCACTTGGAAAGGTGGCATCCTATGACAGTGCCACATTGAAAGTCACTGAGCTCTTCAGTAAGGCCAATGTTTGTTTATGGAGATTGCATGGTGGTGTGCTCGATTTTATACACCTGTCAGCAACGGGTTTGGCTGAAATAGCCGAATCCACTAATTTGAAGGGTTTTGCTTTTGTATATATATTGTATATCACTGATTGTTCAAAAAATTAAGAACACCTGTTCTTTCCATTACATAGACTTGACAGGTGAATCCAGGTGAAAACTATGATCCCTTATTGATGTCACTACAGTCAGTGTAGATCAAGGGGAGGAGACAGGTTAAAGAAAGATCTTTAAGCCTTCAGACAATTGAGACATGGACTGTGTATATGTGCCTTTCAGAGGGTGACAAAAAATGTAAGTGCCTTTGAAATGGGAATGGTAGTAGGTGCCAGGTGCACCGGTTTGCATCAAGAAATAAAGCTGCCGGGTTTTTCGCGCACAATAGTTTCCCGTGTGTATCAAGAATGGTCCACCACCCAAAGGACATTACAGCCAACTTGACACAACTGTGGGAAGCATTGTAGTCAACATTTTCTTCTCTTTTCTGGACGCATATGTAGGTCTTGTATTGGGCCAGGCAAGCAGGCTGGTCGGTTTCCTCTTGTATTTTTTCCACTGCTAGCTGGGCTGCTGGGTTTCTCTCCACCAGAGGTAATGATGGCCTAATTTCTGGCTGAGATTCGGAGAGGAACAGGAAATTCTATAGCCCTCCTCAGAGCAGCGGTTACATTACTGGGAGACACCACTAATATAGACTGGTGCCAGCCTGGAAGTCTGTCTCCGTCTCCTTCCCTCTAACACTGCTTCCCTTCTCTCAATCTCTGTCTCTCTCATTTTCTCTTTCCTTCAATCTAACTCTCTCTTCTCCCCCGTCTCTCTGTCTCTCTCTCTCATTCTCTCTTTCCTTCAATCTAACTCTCTCTTCTCCCCCGTCTCTCTGTCTCTCGCTCTCTCATTCTCTCTTTCCTTCAATCTAACTCTCTCTTCTCCCCCGTCTCTCTCTTTCTCTCTCTCACTTTTTCTCTCTTTCCTTCATAATCTATCTCTGTCTTGCCATCTTTCTAGTTCTCTCTACTCTCTTTCTCTCTCTCTCTCTCTGTCTCTCTCTCTCTCTACCCCTGACTCTTTCCCTCTGACCATCAGAGAAAGATTCTGAAACATTATAGGGCTGCCCAGTTTGAAACATTATAGGGCTGCCCAGTTTTTTATCGATGCACATAGTCACAAAGATACTACAATGCGCTATTATAATAATTTCATTACTTTTAAGATGGCACCGGAGAAGAAGGCAGAAGGCCCCCAGCGGATTGTATTTTTTAGTTTATTTGCGTTGTTTGTAACTTTTTTCTTTTTTAAACTTATTTTGTACATAATGTTACTGCTACCGTTTCTTATCATCAAAAAAGACATCAGGACTGCGATTACTCACCACAGACAAGCAGAATCCTTTTTTTTCTTTCATGACTCTGAGAAGTCTGACGCGAATAATATACTGCTTCCTCGGGAACAGGCCCGATCCAGTGATCTGCGTGAAGAGGAGGCGGAGAAGGAGAAGGTCGGGCTGCCTTCTGAGAATTTGTAGGCGATCGAATAAACCCCACTTCCCTCCATTCTGCTAGCCAACGTGCAATCTTTGGAGAATAAAATTGACGAGTTAGTCGGGGACTTTAATGCAGGGAAACTTAAATCCATTTTTACCAAATTGCCATCAGCATGTTAAATGTGCATCCAGAGGAAAAATAACTCTGGACCACCTATACACCACACACAGAAATGCATACAAAGCCCTCCCTCGCCCTCCATTTGGTAAATCTGACCATAATTCTATTCTCCTGATTCCTGCTTACAAGCAATAATTTAAGCAGGAAGCACCAGTGACTAGATCAATAAAAAAGTGGTCAGATGAAACAGATGCTAAGCTACAGAACTGTTTTGCTAGCACAGACTGGAATATGTTCCCGGGATTACTCCAATGGCATTGAGGAGTACACCACATCAGTCATTGGCTTCATAAATAAGTGCACTGATGACGTCGTCCCCACAGTGACCATATGTACATACCCCAACCAGAAGCCATGGATTACAGGCCACATCCGCACTGAGCTAAAGGCTAGAGTTGCCGCTTCCAAGGAGCAAGACTCTAACCCGGAAGCTTATAAGAAATCACGCTATGCCCTCCGAATAACCATCAAACAGGCAAAGGATCAATACAGGACTAAGATCGAATCATACTACACCGGCTCTGACGCTTGTCGGATGTGGCAGGGCTTGAAAACCATTAGACTACAAAGGGAAGTACAGCCGAGAGCTTCCCAGTGATACGAGCTAAACTACTTCTATGCTCGCTTTGAGGCAATTTACACTGAAACATGCATGAGAGCACCAGCTGTTCCGGAAGACTGCGTGATCACACTCTCTGCAGCCAATGTGAGTAAGAACTTTAAACAGGTCAACATTCACAAGGCCGCAGGGCCAGACGGATTACCAGGACGGGTACGGCGAGCATGCGCTGACCAACTGGCAAGTTTCTTCACTGACTTTTTCAACCTCTCCCTGTCCGAGTCTGTAATATCAACATGTTTTAAGCAGACCACCATAGTCCCTGTGCCCAAGAACACTAAGTTAACCTGCCTAAATGACTACCGACCTGTAGCACTCATGTCTGTAGCCAAGAAGTGCTTTGAAAGGCTGGTCATGGCTCACATCAACAACATCATCCCAGAAACCCTAGACCCACTCCAATTTGCATATCCACAGATGATGCAATCTCTATTGCACTCCACATTGACCTTTCCCACCTGGACAAAAGGAACACCTACGTGAGAATGCTATTCATTGACTACAGCTCAGCACTCAGTACCATAGTGCCCTCAAAGCTCATTAATTTAACTAGGCAAGTCAGTTAAGAACAAATTCTTATTTTAAATGACGGCCTAGGAACTGTGAGCTAACTGCCTTGTTCAGGGGCAGAACAAAATATTTTTACCTTGTCAGCTCGGGGATTCGATCTTGCAACCTTTCAGTTACTAGTCCAATGCTCTAACCACTAGGCTACCTGCCACCCGCTAAGGACCCAGGGACTTAACACCTCCCTCTGCAACTGGATCCTGGACTTCCTGACGGACCGCCCCCAGGTGGTAAGGGTAGGTGACAACACATCCACCATGCTGATCCTCAACACAGGGTCCCTTAGGAGTGTGTGCTCAGTCCCCTCCTGTACTCCCTGTTCACTCATGACTGCACAGCCAGGCACGTGCAGTCCTACACCATGATTAAATTTGCCGATGACACAACAGTGGTAGGCCTGATCACCGACAACGACAAGACAGCCTATAGGGAGGAGGAGATGATTGTGGAGGAGATGATTGTGGACTACAGGAAAAAGAGGACCAAGCACGCCCTCATTCTCATTGACGGGGCTGCTGTGGAGCAGGTTGAGATCTTCAAGTTCCTTGGTGACCATATCACCAACAAACTAACATGGTCTAAGCAGTTAGAGGGCACGACAAAACCTATTCCCCCTCAAGAGACTGAAAAGATTTGGCATGGGTCTTCAGATCCTCAAAAGTTTCTACAGCTGCACCATCGAGAGCATCACTGCCTGGTATGGCAACTGCTCGGCCTCCAACAGCAAGGCAGTGCGAACAGCCCAGTACATCACTGGGGGAAAGCTTCCTGACATCCAGGACCTCAGTACCTGGCGGTGTCAGTGATAGGCCCTAAAAATTGTCAAAGACTCCAGCCACCCTAGTCATAGACTGTTCTCTCTGCTACAGCAGTGCAAGCAGTACTGGAGTGCCAAGTCTAGGTCTAAGAGGCTTCTAAACAGCTTCTACCCCCAAGCCATAAGACTCCTGAACATCTACCCAGACCATTTGCTTTACACAACTGCTACTCTCTGTTGTCATCTATGTATGCACAGTCACTTTAATAATAACTCTACCTACATGTACATACTACCTCAACTAAACGGTGCCTCCGTACATTGACTCTGTATCCATACCCCCCTTTATATAGTCTAGCTATTGTTATTTTACTGCTGCTCTTTAATTACTTGTTACTTTTATCTCTTATTCTTATCCTTATTTTTTGAAACTGCATTGTTGGTTAGGGGCTCGTAAGTAAGCTTTTCACTGCACACCTGTTTTATTCGGCACATGTGTCTAATGCAATTTGATTTGATGTGATTCATTTTCTTACGTACCCCATTATATGTTTACAAAAAAATCAAGGGACAACTACTAATTGTAACATGACCTTATTTGTCAAAACTGCCCAATTTAAATTTGGACAGTCAGACTGCAGAAACTAGGCTTGAGTTGCCAACAAGACTCTGGCAAAGGCTCTAGCGAGGCCTCCCCAGAATGTTAACACGCTTCAGGAGCACATTATCCATCTCTCCTACATCCAAGCCTTCCAAGCCTTCCCCCTCAGCCCGGCCAAAACTGATATTAGAAAGATAAAGTCTTTTGAAGGGGGTCTGGCTCGGTCCTCCATTGAGGCTGGCACACTTGGTGGTGTTAAATCACAGAGTTTGACAGGTCTAGTCTGCAGCTGACAGACATGCGAGGGATGGTAAACCACACTAAACACACACTATCACCCCTGCCAATACAAATCCAATACATGCCTGCCTTACCACCCCTGAACACATGCATGATGCACACACATAGAAACACATGCAAGAATGCAGGCGCTCGCGCACACACAAACAAATACCTTGATCGTAGATCAGACTGACAGCACAGTCAGTCACAGACAAGTCACCCTCACCCTGCACACACAGGCACAAATACACTGACTCTGGATCAGATTGACTCCTGAACACCTAATCAAATGGCTACCCAGAGTATTTGCATTGCCCCCCTCCATCCCCCTTTTGTACACTGCTGCTACTCTCTGTTGATATCATCTATGCATAGTCACTTTAATAACTCTACCCACATGTACATAATACCTCAACTAACCGGTGTATATAGTCTCGCTATTGTTATTTTACTGCTGCTCTTTAATTACTTGTTACTTTTATCTCTTATTCTTATCTGTATTATTATGTTTTACTGCATTGTTGGTTAGGGGCTCGTAAGTAAGCATTTCACTGTAAGGTTTACCACACCTGTTGTATTTGGCGCATGTGATTAATAAAATTTGATTTGAAGTCACCACCCCCCTCCCTGCACACACATGCACAAAATACACTGATCCTGGATCAGATTGACAATATAGTCAGTCACAGACAAGTCACCCCCCTCCCCACACACACACACCACATTAATTTTTAAAAATGTATTTCACCTTTATTTAACCAGGTAGGTTAGTTGAGAACAAGTTCTCATTTACAACTGCGACCTGGCCAAGATAAAGCAAAGCAGTTCTACACATACAACAACACAGAGTTACACATGGAGTAAACAAACATACAGTCAATAATAAAGTAGAAAAAGTCTATATAGAGTGTGTGCAAATGAGGTAAGATAAGGGAGGTAAGGCAATAAATAGGCCATGGTGGCAAAGTAATTACAATATACCAATTAAACAATGGAGTGATAGATGTGCAGAAGATGAATGTGCAAGTAGAGATACTGGGGTGCAAAGGAGAAAGATAAATAAATAAATAAATACAGTATGGGATGAGGTAGTTGGATGGGCTATTTATAGATGGGCTATGTACAGGTGCAGTGAACTGTGAGCTGCTCTGACAGCTGGTGCTTAAAGCTAGTGAGGGAGATGTGAGTCTCCAGCTTCAGTGATTTTTTCAGTTCGTTCCAGTCATTGGCAGCAGAGAACGGGAAGGAAAGGCAGCCAAAGGGAGAATTTGCTTTGGGGGTGACCAGTGACATATACCTGCTGGAGCGCCTGCTACGGGTGGGTGCTGCTATGGTGACCAGTGAGCTGAGATAAGGCGGGGCTTTACCTAGCAAAGACTTGTAGATGACCTGGAGCCAGTGGGTCTGGCGACGAGTATGAAGCGAGGGCCAGTCAACGAGAGCGTACAGGTCGCAGTGGTGGGTAGTATATGGGGCTTTGGTGACAAAACGGATGGCACTGTGATAGACTGCATCCAATTTCTTGAGTAGAGTGTTGGAGGCTATTTTGTGAATGACATCGCCGGAGTCGAGGACCGGTAGGAAGGTCAGTTTTACAAGGGTATGTTTGGCAGCATGAGTGAAGCATGCTTTGTTGCGAAATAGGAAGCTAATTCTAGATTTAATTTTGGATTAGAGATGCTTAAACCTGTTAGAGCTCTAGGGGCGCTATTTCATTTTTGGATAAAAAACGTTCCCGTTTTAAGCGCGATATTTTGTCACGAAAAGATGCTCGACTATGCATATTCTTGATTTTTGGAAAGAAAACACTCTGAAGTTTCAGAATCTGCAAAGATTTTGTCTGTAAGTGCCCCAGAACTCATTCTACAGGCAAAACCAAGATGATGCATCACCCAGGAATTAGCAGAATTTCTGAAGCTCTGTTTTCCATTCTCTCCTTATATGGCTGTGATTGCGCAAGGAATGAGCCTACACTTTCTGTCGTTCGCCCAAGGTCTTAGCAGCATTGTGACGTATTTGTAGGCATATCATTGGAAGATTGACCATAAGAGACTACATTTTCCAAGTGTCCGCCTGGTGTCCTGCGTCGAATTCGGTGCGCAATTGCCAGCTGCTTCTACTTTACCATTTGATTCAGGGGAGAAAGCATGTGTCCAAGAACGATGTATCAATGAAGAGATATGTGAAAAACACCTTGATGATTGATTCTAAACAACGTTTGCCATGTTTTCAGTCGATATTATGGAGTTAATTTGGAAAAAAGTTCGCGTTTTGAGGACTGAATTTTGGGATTTTTTTTGGTAGCCAAATGTGATGTATAAAACTGAGCTATTTCTAATACACAAGGAATCTTTTTGGAAAAACTGAGCATCTGCTATCTAACTGAGAGTATCCTCATTGAAAACATCAGAAGTTCTTCAAAGGTAAATGATTTTATTTGAAGGCTTTTATGTTTTTGTTAATGTTGCGTGCTGGATGCTAACGCTAATGCTAACGCTAAATGCTAACGCGAAATGCTAACGCTAGCTAGCTACTTTTACACAAATGATTGTTTTCCTATGGTTGAGAAGCATATTTTGAAAATCTGAGATGACAGTGTTGTTTACAAAAGGCTAAGCTTGAGAGATGGCATATTTATTTCATTTCATTTGCGATTTTCATAAATAGTTAACGTTGTGTTATGCTAATGAGCTTGCTGATAGATTTACACAATCCTGGATACAGGGGTTTTTTCATAGCTAAACGTGACGCAGAAAACGGAGCGATTTGTCCTAAACAAATAATCTTTCAGGAAAAACTGAACATTTGCTATCTGAGAGTCTCCTCATTGAAAACATCTGAAGTTCTTCAAAGGTAAATGATTTTATTTGAATGCTTTTCTGTTTTTTTGTGTAAATGTTGCCAGCTGAATGCTAATGCTAAATGCTATGTTAGCCATCAATACTGTTACACAAATGCTTGTTTTGCAATGGTTGAGAAGCATATTTTGAAAATCTGAGATGACAGTGTTGTTAACAAAAGGCTAAGCTTGAGAGCTAGCATATTTATTTCATTTCATTTGCGATTTTCATGAATAGTTAACGTTGCGTTATGGTAATGAGCTTGAGTCTGTATTCACGATCCCGGATCCGGGATGGGGAGATCAGAAAGGTTAATGTGAGTCTGGAAGGAGAGTTTACAGTCTAGCCAGACACCTAGGTATTTGTAGTTGTCCACATATTCTAAGTCAGAACCGTCCAGAGTAATGATGCTGGATAGGCGGGTAGGTGCGGGCAGCGATCGGTTGAAGAGCATGCATTTATTTTACTTGCATTTAAGAGCAGTTGGAGGCCACGGATGGAGAGTTGTATGGCATTGAAGCTCGTTTGGAGGTTAGTTAACACAGTGTCCAAAGAAGGGCCAGAAGTATACAGAATGGTGTCGTCTGCGTAGAGGTGGATTAGAGAATCACCAGCAGCAAGTGCAACGTCATTGATGTATACAGAGAAGAGAGTTGGCCCGAGAATTGAACCCTGTGGTACCCCCATAGAGACTGTCAGAGGTCCGGACAACAGGCCCTCCGATTTGACACAATGAACTCGATCAGAGAAGTAGTTGGGTCTGCCGATAAGAATGTGGTGATTGAGAACCTTGGCCAGGTTGATGAGTACAACTGCACAGTAATGTCTATTATCGATGGCGGTTATGATATCGTTTAGGACCTTGAGCGTGGCTGAGGTGCACCCATGACCAGCTCTGAAACCAGATTGCATAGCGGAGAAGGTACGGTGGGATTCGAAATGGACTTTAGAAATGCAGGGTAGGATGGATATAGGTCTGCAGCAGTTTGGGTCTAGAGTGTCTCCCCCTTTTAAGAAGGGGATGATCGCGGCAGCTTTCCAATCTTTGGAAATCTCAGACGATACGAAAGAGAGGTTGAACAGGCTAGTAATAGGGTTTGCAACAATTTCGGCAGATAATTTTAGAAAGAGAGGGTCCAGATTGTCTAGCCCGGCTGATTTGTAGGGGTCCAGACATTCAGAACATCAGCTATCTGGATTTGGGTGAAGGAGAAATGGGGAGGTTTGGGCAAGTTGCTGTGGGGGGTGCAGGGCAGTTGACCATGGTAGGGGTAGCCAGGTGGAAAGCATGGCCAGCCGTAGAAAATGCTTATTGAAATTCACATTTTAGTGGATTTATCGGTGGTGACAGTGTTTCCTAGCCTCAGTGCAGTGGGCAGCTGGGAGGAGTTGCTCTTATCTGAAAGACTCATCTCTTCAGTGGGTCATATGATTGAGTGTAGTCTGGCCCAGGAGTGTGAAGGTGAACGGAAAGGCTCTGGAGCAACGAACCGCCCTTGCTGTCTCTGCCTGGCCGGTTCCCCTCTTTCCACTGGGATTCTCTGCCTCTAACCCTATTAAAGGGGCTGAGTCACTGGCTTACTGGTGCTCTTTCATGCCGTCCCTAGGAGGGGTGCGTCACTTGAGTGGGTTGAGTCACTGATGTGATCTTCCTGTCTGGGTTGGCGCCCCCCCTTGGGTTGTGCCATGGCGGAGATCTTTGTGGGCTATACTCAGCCTTGTCTCAGGATGGTAAGTAGGTGGTTGAAGATATCCCTCTAGTGGTGTGGGGGCTGTGCTTTGGCAAAGTGGGTGGGGTTATATCCTTCCTGTTTGGCCCTGTCCGGGGGTATCATTGGATGGGGCCACAGTGTCTCCTGACCCATCCTGTCTCAGCCTCTAGTATTTATGCTGCAGTAGTTTATGTGTCGGTGGGCTAGGGTCAGTTTGTTATATCTGGAGTACTTCTCCTGTCTTATCCGGTGTCCTGTGTGAATTTAAGTATGCTCTCTCTAATTCTCTCTTTCTCTCTTTCTTTCTCTCTCTCGGAGGACCTGAGCCCTAGGACCATGACTCAGGACTACCTGGCATGATGACTCCTTGCTGTCCCCAGTCCACCTGGCAGTGCTGCTGCTCCAGTTTCAACTGTTCTGCCTGTGATTATTATTATTTGACCATGCTGGTCATTTATGAACATTTGAACATCTTGGTCATGTTCTGTTATAATCTCCACCCGGCACAGCCAGAAGAGGACTGGCCACCCCTCATAGCCTGGTTCCTCTCTAGGTTTCTTCCTAGGTTTTGGCCATTCTAGGGAGTTTTTCCTAGCCATCGTGCTTCTACACCTGCATTGCTTGCTGTTTGGGGTTTTAGGCTGGGTTTCTGTACAGCAATTTGAGATATCAGGTGATGTATGAAGGGCTATATAAATAACATTTGATTTGATTTGATTTATTATCCATGGACTTTCCAGTGTCCCAGAACTTTTTTGAGTTAGTGCTACAGGATGCACATTTCTGTTTGAAAAAGCTAGCCTTATCTTTCCTAACTGCCTGTGTATATTGCTTCCTAACTTCCCTGAAAAGTTGCATATCACGGTGGCTATCCGATGCTAATGTAGTATGTCACAGGATGTTTTTGTGATGGTCAAGGGCATTCAGGTCTGGAGTGAACCAAGGGCTATATCTGTTTCTGGTTCTACATTTTTTGAATGGGGCATGCTTATTTAAGATGGTGATGAAGGCACCTTTAAAGAATAGCCAGGCATCTACTGACGGGATGAGGTCAATATCCTTCCAGGATACCCGGGCCAGCACGATTAGAAAGGCCTGCTCACTGAAGTGTTTTAGGGAGCGTTTGACAGTGATGAGGGGTGGTCGTTTGACCACTGACCAATTACGGATGCAGGCAATGATCACTGAGATCTTGGTTGATAACAGCAGAGGTTTATTTGGAGGGCAAGTATGAGGGTGCCCCTGTTTACGGATTTGGGGTTGTACCTGGTAGGTTCATTGATGATTTGTGTGGGATTGAGTGCATCAAGCTTAGATTGTAGGATGGCCGTGGTGTTAAGCATGTCCCAGTTTAGGTCACCTAGTAGCACGAGCTCTGAAGATAGATGGGGGGCAATCAATTCACATATGGTGTCCAGGGCACAGCAGTGGGCTGAAGGTGGTCTATAGCAAGCGGCAACGGTGAGAGACTTGTTTCTGGAAAGGTGTATTTTTAAAAGTAGAAGCTTGAATTGTTTGGGTACAGACCTGGATAGTATGACAGAACTCTGCAGGCTATCTCTGCAGTAGATTGCAACTCCGCCACCTTTGACAGTTCTATCTTGTCGGAAAATGTTAAAGTTAGGGATGGAAATTTCAGGGTTTTTGGTGGTCTTCCTAAGCCAGGATTCAGACACGGCTAGGACATCCAGTTTGGCAGAGTGTGCTAAAGCAGTGAATAAAACAAACTTAGGGAGGAGGCTTCTAATGTTAACATACATGAAACCAAAGCTTTTACAGTTACAGAAGTTAACAAATTAGAGCACCTGAGGAATAGGAGTGGAGCTAGGCACTGCAGGGCCTGGATTAACCTCTACATCACCAGAGGAACAGGAGTAGGATGCGGGTACAGCTAAAGGCTATAAGAACTGGTCGTCTAGTACGTTTGGGACAGAGAGTAAAAGGAGCAGGTTACTGGGAGCGATAGATTAGATTGAAGGCATAATGTACAGACAAAGGTATGGTAGGATGTGAATACATTGGAGGTAAACCTAGGCATTGAGTGATGAGAGAGATATTGTCTCTAGAAACATTTAAACTAGCTGATGTCACCGCATGTGTGGGAGGTGGAACTAAAGGTTTGGCTAAGGCATATTGAGCAGGGCTAGAGGCTCTAAAGTGAAAGAAGACAAGAATCACTAACCAGAACAGCAATGGACAAGGCATATTGACATTAGGGAGAGGCATGCGTAGCCGAGTGATCATAGGGGTCCAGTGAGTTGTTAGGCTGGCTGGAGACATGGCGATTCAGACAGCTAGCAGGCCGGGGCTAGCAAGCTAGCAGAAGGGCCTTAGAGGGATGTCGCGACGGAGGAAGTCTGTTATAGCCTCCTCGTGCGGTTATGTCGATAGACCAGTCGTGATGGATTAGTAGGGTTCCGTGTATCAAAGGGGTCCAGTCCAATTGACAAAATAGGTATAGTAGCCCAAGAAATTGGCTGGTGGATCTCTTCAGCTAACAGTTCAATATGCTCTAGACAGCTAGCGGGCCGCGGCTAGCAGGCTAGCAGATGGGCATTCAGGGGACGTCGCGACGTAGGAGCCAGTTGAATAACCCCCTCGGGCAGATTACGTCGGTAGTCCAGTCGTGAAGGAGCTTGGTGCCGGCAGTAAATGGGGTCCGGGCCAATTGGAAAAATAGGTATTGTAGCCCCGGAGTGGCTGATGGACCTCTTCAGCTAGCTGGGAGATGGGCCTAGCATGGGCTAGCTCCAGGTTAACTGGTGCTTGCTTCGGTTTTAGAGACGTTAGCCAGGAGTAGCCACTTGGATTGCAGCTAGCTAGCTGCGATGATCCAGGTGAAAAGGTTCAGAGCTGGCGATAGGAATCGGGGGATATAGAGAGAAAATAGGTCCGGTATGCTTTGGTTTGAATTGTGTTGTGCAAACTGGCGAGAGTTTTCCGAGCTATAGGTTAGCTGATGATCGCTAGCAGTGATTAGCTGACTACTAGCTAGTAGCTAGTTAGCTTCTGTTGGGGGATTCCGGTTCAGAAGTAAAAAAAAATACTTTAGAAAAAAAGCAGATCCACACCACATTGGGTGAGGAGAGTATTTTGAAGTTGAGGTTTAGAAAAATATAAAAAGATATGAGAAGAAAAATATATAAAAAGATATATACATGGGACACGACGGGATGAGGACAAAGACGTCTGACTGCTACGCCGTCTTGGAAACACCCACCAACATGGTTCTCATTAGCCTCACTATAGCCTTGGGTATGTTGGCAGAGCCCCCTGCTCCTCCCCCTTGGCAGCACACACACAGAAAGAGAGCGGTGTATTTATACATTGTCCCTGTGTTTCCCATTAGGAGGGCTCTGTAGCCTGTCTGTGTGTTCTCATTACCACAGGCCCAAACACTCTCAGTGGTAGTTACGTTCTCTCTCTCTGTGTGTGTGTGTGTGTGTGTGTGTGTGTGTGTGTGTGTGTGTGTGTGTGTGTGTGTGTGTGTGTGTGTGGTGTCAAAAGCTCAAATCAACATGAGCGTATCCATAAAGTATTTATAAGCACTACAAAGATGCTTCACAAGAATATATGACCAAAGTCATACTGCATAAAAGGTCCTTCCACCTACTTGTACTTTACCTGACTGCTGAAGCAGCTATATAGGCCTTATAAAGGGATTACGACAATTATTAATTTAAACAGCAGATGAAACAGCAGGACTTTGGTCAAAGCCAAAGTGGTGTAATCTTTACTGGCCATCACCATGGCATGCTCAACCCTTTCTGCTGTGCTCTCTAATGCATGAATCTGCACCCTTTCTCTTCCCTCTCTCTTGCCCTCTCACAGCTCCTATCTGCACTTCTTTACAAAACAACAAGAGGTTGAAAACAGACGGATCCTATTAAGAAATGTCATGCTTGCATAGTTCCATTCAACTCTCCCTGAAACACTGTGAGGATGCTGAGGAATAATTCAATTTGATCTGTATTTTTTTCTCTCCCCCAGGGAAACTCACTGTTGCTCCTAAACTGAGTGATGTTCCATTGAATCCCTATTAGAGATTAAATCACTGTCTGACGGAGTGAATCACACTGTGAAACTGAACCACCATATGTGGCTGGATCGCAGTGGGCGATAGATAGCATTACTGTGTCTTCTTGTGTGTGTGCGTTTTTCAATCCATGTGTAAAGTAACTGAATCATTTTTTGTCCCTCATAACGCAGTTTGGTTGAGAATGTGTGTGTGTGTGTGTGTGTGTACTGTGTATGGCCTGGGTTAGTCTGTTTGTCCCGTAGGGGCAGGAAGCCACAGACAGCCATCAATGAGCGTCGGACTGATTTACAGAGAGTATGCGAGGAAACCTTAATGACAGGGTCGTCACGGAAGTGGGATCAAATTCATCTTTATGGCTGCCTAACTATGTGGGAGGGGACAGTTGCTGTTTTTATCCACCCTGTCGTCTGCAGAAGTATGTCAACAGTTTGAAACAACCCACATTTAAAATCCAGAGCTGTACACTCAACGAGAGTTGAGATTGTATGTACTGGGTTTAGTGTGACTGAGCTACTTTCCACATGCAGACGTTTCAAGCGCGCTCATTTGTGAACATTAAACATTCAGCCCCAACATAAAATGCTAGCAGAGAAAGTTAGGGTGTTCATCATCTTCAGTAGTGACTTTTGGGCATCGTGTTCGGCACCAATGAGAACAATAATGCTATCTAGAGTAAATACATGAACGAGGATCCATATTGCTATATGTTGCTAGGCAGTGTAATGTGCAATCTGAAAAAGAACCCCTCTCTAAGAGAGAGAAAGAGAGAGAGAGAGATGGGAGGGAGGGAGGGATGACTCACTTCCAGAGATAAGCAGAAGATAACGTTCCTCTTCCTCCTCCTCCCCCAGGCATGTTGGCCCAGTGATTGACACCTCGTTAGGAGCTGCTCTCCTCTCCCTGAGGAAGAGGGTTTCGCAGCAGTGCAATCTTTGATAACCCTGTCACACGATATCACAAACCGTAATTACGATTGGTGCCGGGGAATTGACAACACCTCCCTAGGGAAAAGGCTGCCATCACAGAACACTGCTGCACTTCTTGACTCTCTCTGCTCTGCTCTCAATGTGGTGTAAAATAATCCTCAGATTGGCCCGACATAAATAACGGCACAGGAAAAGGGTTCAGAAGGCTTTATCTAAATTGCAATGCAAATTCTATACAAACATGTCCTGATGTCAGAAATGTACTGTGTCTTATGAAGTCCTTCTGTAGGTAGTAGGCAAATAAAGTGTTACCAAAAACATAGCGGCTCCTCATTTCAGATAAAGAAAAGGCTTTAGGAATGAAATGTGTAGGTAAGGAAAGTAAACATAAGAATGATCTCAGAGAGATGACAGAGAGGAGATTGCTCCAACAAAACCAACAGCAAATGACAGATATTGATGTTGGCATGTGATCTGGGGTGGTGGGTGCTATCTGGGATCCTCGGGATGTCCATACCCTAAACTTCAACCCTACCCTTACCCTAACCTTAACCCTTACCAACCATTTTAAATGTCAACTTCAATGAGGTAGGGACGTCCCAAGGAACCCGGGCAGCAAGGACACATCCGGTGTGACATCTCTTCCAGGTGTATGTGAGGGGCAGGTCAAGTTCACTGGATCAGATGGACAGCATGGTACAATATACTGTAATCTGCTTTCTACTGAGAGAGAGAGAGAGAGAGAGAGAGAGAGAGGAGAGAGAGTTAGCGAGAGAGAGAGTTAGAGAGTGAACAGGAGCTGTTAAACATTGCTTTGACCTTGAGGAGGTTTCAACACAAAATTGGAATGTTAAACTATGTGCTATGTATGGAAACAATGTACAGTAGGATTCGTACTGGAAGTCTATTTTCCTGCAGGCTACAAACAACAAAACCTAATTATAGCTGGGCTCAGATGAGCTCACTACCAGGAGACTCCAAGGAATGAACATGAAAAATCTGTTTCATATTCCCATAAATACTGCCTTGTTCAAATCTATTGCATTAAAAAGAACACTTCAGTGACTGTATTGTTATTGTAGATGTTCACTGATGATGAACATTCCAACCTTATCACAAATCAGGGTTGATGACACAAACTAGAGCTTCAATGCTCTGCTGTGAAAGGCCTGTTTAAGTATGTTTGACTTGTTCTTTTCAACACAGTGAGTGAGAGCTTCTGCAGTGGAGGGCGTTGTGAAACAGCAGTGATTTGTGTGAGAGGCAATGTCAGACATGACCATCTCAACACACTCAGACAGGCTCAGGCAGGGACCGCTGGGAAACGGGATGACAAGGTCAGTGTGTGTGTGTATTTCAGACTGTGTGCATGTCTTATGACTGAGAAAACAGAGCCTGAAAATCAGTTTGTATTATTTTAAATACATGGACGGATGAACACGTTCTAGGCCAGGGGTTCCTAAACTTTTTCACTCAGTTCCACCTTCCAGCATTGGGGAACATTCCGAGCCACCCCTGGACGCGCTTGAGCCACGTCTATTTCGATGGGCACAAGCGGTTCATGACACAAACTGTTCACACTCGTCTTGTTGGTGGAGAGAACATTTAGCAGGTTTAATGCTAATTTCCTGCAATTCTATACATTTTGCCATGTATAATGTCTATTCATGTGATATCTGAGTGACTCAAACATTACCACAAAATCTTTGGGCTAAAAAACATAGCTAAAAATCGTTAGCTGACATAGTCTAGTTGAGCTGGACATTTCTGACAAGTTATAAATAGCTCTAAGGTCTGCAATGACTGACAAGACAAGAGGAACTGATGAGGCACTACCCAATTCGAAATGGCACCTTGTGCATTCTACTATTGCAACTTTCATTCAAGAGTAATTTGAAAACCAGACTGACCCCCACTCCCATCGCCCCACAGTTTGGGAACCACTGTTCTAGGTTATAAAACAGCAATTTAGCCTTCTTTATATTCACCTATAATAGACTAAGACGGGCGAAGAGATTTGTTTTTGCATCCACCTGGCAGGCTGGCACTATAGACAGTTAGCATTCACATTCTTCCCAAAGTGCACTACAGTCAGTTGGTTAGCATAGCTTTAGCATTCTTTACAAAGTCTACCCTGAGGTGATAAATGCTCAGTGGGATAAGCTAACAACAACATGCAGTCAGACAAGTCTGAAACGCTCCACAGTCATAAAACCTGTTGTCTGGGCTGATGGGGGAGGTACTAGGAGAGAGTAAACACACAATAACATCACCACTGTGTGACCTGCCGTGTCCTCTGTGAAGATAGAGGGGTCAGAAGTTCATAAGGTCAACCCCATACATAGTGACAGGTGAAGCAGAATGTTATTTGAGTCATTTGAAAACAGCAGCAGTATTTGAGCAATTATTCCAGTATTTTCCAAAACTAGGAAATGTCACTGAGCTCTCTGCATTATGAATAAATATTATTACATCCATCGTGTGGCAACATTAACACGATAGCCTTCTTAAAATGTCTAAGGCAACTTGTGTGACTGGCCCATAAATGCATGTTGATGCTGAGGTTTAGGTTTATATTGTGTCTCTATACTCTCTCTCCTGCCCTCCTCCAGCTCCCAGCATTTCAGGCCAGAGTAGAGTTGTTGAGTAGGTCTAAAGTCTGACCACAGAGCAGCAGAGAGGAGAGGGACTGAGACTGAGGGACAAGCAGTTCTCTGTGTGCTCTGGCCTGGGCTGCTGGCTATACAAGCACTTCCTGACAAACCAGTAGCAAGCCAGGCATCAGGAAGACACACTGACAGGGAGGGAGGCAGACAGAGAGAGACCTAGCATACACATATTATGTGTGTCATAAATGGCACCCTATTCCCTATGGGCCCGGGTCAAAAGTAGTGTACCATATAGAGAATATGATGCCATTGGTGATGCAGCCTTAGTATATGTTCAGTCAGCTAAGTCAAATCAATAAGGGCTTGAAATTAAGGCATGGACTGTACGTCCATAGAGGTCGGTCAGTGGTACTCTTATAGGAGGAAAACATAGCCCATGTTACTATGAATCCAGAGACTAGAAGTGGCTACCATTCAGCTAAATGACCTGAAGGTTGCTTAGGCACTGCATTGAATCAAGTCCTCAACTCTGTGCCAAGCACTTACTACATCTCACTGATACTCAACATTTTCACAACGAAAATGGGGAGTGTTCTTCAGCACACCTGCTAACCTGTCTGAGACTAAGGGCTCGATTTAATCCGTAGCTCAGAATATCTGCGTTGTAGCGCAGTTCACATTTAAAGGTCACTTCCGATTGAGCCGACGTATCGTTTACCATGAATGCAGAGTCTCCGCGACCTTGGGAACATTGCTTTTAATTGTCACCCGTGCTATAAAGCAGATCTTCAGCGAAGCGGATTGAACTGTGCGTATGCATAAACTACTGGACATGAGCCATATATATAGTTCACATTAAGTTATGGTCAGTTTAGCCACAAACTAGACAGCCACAGACTTCAGAGAAGCTTGGACACAATAGACACAAGAGTGAACAGAGCAACAAAATTAAAGACAACAACAAAACTACCCTAAACAACGGCTGTATGAAAGTTGAGTAGCTGACCTACGTATGTGACTGCCAGACATGGGACACAAGCTAGTTTAAGTGCAAAGCAACAATGCCCCTACACAAGTAAGGCCTCTGAGCATTCACAGTGCATACCAACCATTCACAAGATTCCCATCCACCTCATTTAGCCTAACCAGAGAGCTGTATTTGATTAACATCCACCCAGGATAAGGAAGTTATTTTTCAAACCAGACTTCCCAGTTGGCTGTAACCACTGAGATAAAACTCATGTTCACTGTTTAGCTTTTCCAGCTGTAAAAATGATTGCTATTACCATGTTGTTACAAAGTGAATACTATATAGAGTCGATGAAGCAGATTTGTTACACTCCAAATCTTAAACTACATTTTAGGCAGGTACCCTAGCGGTTAAGAGCATTGGGCCAAGAACCGAAAGGTCGCTGGTTCTAATCCCCTAGCCGAGTAGTTGAAAAATATGTTGATGTGCCCTTGAGCAAGGCACTTAACACTAATTGCTCCTGGAAGTCGTTCTGAATAAGACCACCTGCTAAATTACTCAAATGTAAATGTACACTAGGCTAACAGCATGATTCAATCCATCAACTTTGGTTTATAACACATAATATAATAGATATTTCAAATCAACATGACAGTTGGTGCAAAGGTGGGATTTTTTATTCTTTAAAGTAATCAGTGTGAATATAAAGAAATGTTTCTATAAATATAATGTTTTTAATAACAAACAAATGCAGAATACCAGAATTAAACATAATAGATGTCAAAGGTATGAACATGTTGTTTAATGGAGAGCCATCCATGCATTTAGGGTAAAATAACTGTCATGCATTTGACAAGAACATAACAGAAGATGTCTGAGGTGGGGACAGATCACGGTGTCTAGCTTTATTAAGGCTAAAGACAGCTGCTCACCCTGCATGGTTAGCACCGACACACACGCACACACACACGAGCATGTGTGCACACACAAACACACACTTAACCAGGAGAGAAATGACACAGGGGTGAAAGGGGACTGCTCAAAGCTGCCACCTGGGCCCATTGTAAAAAATACAGCCACATTTTGCCAACAATTACCTTCTGGGGAATAATAATTTTCTGACTCTGATTACCTGTAGGTCTGAAAATTACAAAACGCACTGTCCTATCTCCTTCAATTATTCATTTGTTTTCAGTTTTTATAAGGCAATTATACAGCCGGCTGTAGAGTAGGCTACTGCGTATTTCAACTTGTTCATTAGTAAAGTATTGGTATTTTAGCTGTCTGAATGTCTGTCTGTCTGTGAGAAAGCATTAGGGGGTGCAGCTGATGTGTTATGTAGCCCACCTCTGAGTCGGAGCTGTCTCTGTCCAGCATTCTGTATTCCCCTAGCCTGGTCCAAGACCTGATTGTGCTGTCCTGCCTACTCCTATGGTTCTTCGGGGGTTGGCAAGACAGCACAAACAGATCTGGGACCAGGCTAGTATTCCCCTCAAAGTGCTCAAAAAGGTAAACAAAGCCACAAACAACGTGTGTCTGTTCTGTGTTCATAGGCAGAAGGTCTATCTGAAACACATAAACAAAATGTTGAAAAGATCCTGCAAATGGCTTACTTTCATTCTATTACAATATTGTGTCACCAAAAGACGGCTTTTAACTTTGGTGCAACTATTTGGGCTTTATTTTGGGCTAAATGTTCTCATTCTGGCTCATTCTCATTGAGGTTATGAAAATACATGTGTATTTGGAGGATACATGTCATGTAGGCTACACAGTACATGTGCACACAATCCCAAACCTTTACCTACTTTCTTGTTTTAAAAATGCTGATTGTATTTTTAACCGTCAAATCCAAGGCATTTAGAAATATGTTGAACACATAGTCCCAAACCTATACCTTGTTTTAAAATACATGTTGATCATATTTTTAACCTTCAAATCCCAGGCATTTAGAAATATGTTGAATAGAAGAGAACAGTTGGACAGAAAGAACAACAGTATAATGGGGGATAAGGACCCACGAGGAAGCAATTGTTTTTCACGGGACTCTGCTGCTTAGAATAGAAACAATGTTCAGAGCCAGTCTACTGATCAAAGACAGCTACAACCCTCTCCCAACAGTGACCAAGCCAACTCAGGTCCTAAGACAACCACATCCTTAATGCTAAATGCTCAGTTAGCTGGCTCTTTATCACATAGGTCCATTTTCATTATGCCCAAAGTGTGTCAAATAAATGTTGGTTTTAATAGAGGGAAACAACTAAAAAAGAGAATTTTGATCTTTAAATACAAATATATACTTACAAAAATCTCACAAAATGTTTTATGTACAATAGAAACATCATGTCCCAATGAGTGTCTCTGCATGGCAATTAAGTCCAAAAACGATTATCATTCATTCAGTCTGTAAATAAACAGTTTTTTTTGTGTGTGTGGGGGACACCCATCATAGGCTAAAGTACATCCAGAGGTCTCACCCCATTCAGACCATTCACACTGTGGTCTCTCCCTGTCTGTTGTTAGCCAGTCTCGTATAAAACCTCTTCCAGGAGTTGAGGGTCTTCCCAGACCAGATCCAGAACCCGGACGTTATCCCCACAATCAGAGTCATGAGGTACTTGATCATGAAGACGGTGAAGTCGGGGCTCATGTTGGGGTGTGGGTGGGCCGGACAGGGCACGGCGAACGTCTTACACGTCTGGCTGATCCACGTCCTCTCCCACTGCTCCCGGAAGGCCTGCTCGTAGAAGTAGCAGGCGATGACGATGGTGGCGGGGACGGTGTAGAGCACGCTGAAGATCCCTATCCTCACCATCAGCTTCTCCAGCTTCTCCATCTTGGTGCCGTCGTGCTTCATGATGGTTCTGATCCGGAACAGAGACACGAAGCCGGCCAGGAGGAACGAGGTGCCGATGAAGAGGTAGACAAAGAGCGGCGCCAGGACGAAGCCTCGGAGAGCGTCCACGCTGTTGATGCCCACGAAGCACACGCCGCTAAGGACATCCCCGTCCACCTGGCCCACCGCCAGGATAGTGATGGTCTTAATGGCGGGCACAGCCCACGCCGCCAGGTGGAAGTACTGCGAGTTGGCCTCGATGGCTTCGTGACCCCACTTCATCCCTGCTGCCAGGAACCAGGTGAGGGCCAGGATGACCCACCAGATGGAGCTGGCCATGCTGAAAAAATACAACATCATGAAGAGGATGGTACAACCCTCCTTTTTGGTACCCTGCACCACAGTTCTAATGTCGTTGTCAAACCTGTCATTGCAAACCACCTTGTCCTCAAGGAGAAATCCAGCTATGTAGGCAATGGACACCATGGTGTAGCAACCGGATAGGAAGATAATAGGACGCTCAGGGTAGCTGAAGCGCTTCATGTCCACCAGATAGGTTAGAACGGTAAATAACGTGGATGCACAACATAACACGGACCAGATTACTATCCATATCCTGGCGAATTTTAACTCTTCCTCGCTGAAGTACATCATTCCGTTAGATTTCTTTGGCTCGCACGGTGCGCCACAGTCATCCTCACCGAGAAAACGGTAATTCAAATAAGTGGGTACTTTCAGAGATGCCGGGCACTTGAACTGTCCTTTTACAATCGCAGTATCGTGCGGAGGCTCCGTTACATCAGGGGTGGGGTTGACCGGTGTGTTTTGACCCGACATATTCTGCCCGACGCACAGCTCGCCCGCTCCGTGAACCGGGAAAGACTCGCAAGCGAGGCTGACCGGCCACTGAAAACCGAATTTGTTCATGAGCGCCTCGCAGCCCTGTCTCGCCCTCTCGCACAGTGACCTGCACGGGGGAAGCGCCTGCTCAAGCACAGTGCAAACAGGCGCATACATGGAGCAGAGGAAAAACTTTAAATCAGGAGAACACTGAACTTTCACAAGCGGGTAAAACTGGTGTACCTCGAGCCCTGCTTCCTCCTGGTTTGTGTGTCCTAGTAAATTTGGCATGATGGTCTCGTTGTATGCGATGTCTGTACAAAGTGGAATAGAAATCGGCTGGCAAAAACCGTGCTCCGGAATAGACATTCCCCGGTCGCCATACTGTCCATTTACCCTTATAGATCCTAAACTGATCAATAAAAACACCTGCAAAAATATACACAGTACTCTGTTGTAATCCATTGCGAAAGCATTACGCACGGCCACAGACATACTTTCTTTGCGGTTTCTTCCAAAACTAGCTAGCTCGCCAGCTAGCGAGCCACTACTTCCCCGCTCCCTTTCTGTGTTCGGTTTTTCTTTCCTTGTAAATGTAACATTACTCCCTTCCAGCGTAACTTTTGGTTGTTTTCGCTTCTCCCCGCCGTTGCGCAGAGATGTTGAAGGTCCCCCAAAATCGAAAAATATCGCTGACAGAATTTGGAGAAGAAAATCCAACCTACTATACACAACACACAGGTCCGGAGTCCGCAATGTTCTTCTGCTGCTCTAGCTGCGCGACAAACGAGATAGCCTCTCTCTGCTCTGCGCTGTTGAAACCTGTTTCCAGGCGCCCTGCTGTCTCAGTGAGCCGTCTCTCTCTCCTCCATATGGAAAAAAGGGTTGGACTAACAGATGGCATGGTTTAGGGATCGTCTACAATTGTTCATCTTGTGCATGGCTGATGAGTTTCAATGTCTTAGTTCTATAGCCGAAACAATATCACATATTTCAAATAAGAATCATGCCCTTATAAATAGGCCTATGATACTTCTGAAAGCCACATCTAGGACTACTGACGGAAAAGGAAATACTATTTTACAAATCTGACAGAAGGCCTACCGTTTATATGAGCAAACCCTTTACCCTTAATTAACTTCTATGTTCATTAAAACTGTGAGGTATTGACTCAGAGATATCATATTAGACCTCCTCAAATAGCCTACTATTGTAACAGTCCAGACTCCCTTGATATTATCAACCAGTAAAACGGTGTGTGACTGTAAAACACTCTAAATAAATGCCATGCGCGTTACATATTACAAATGAGTATAGCCTAAATGGGTCTTTTAGAGAGGGAAGAACAACCAGCATAATTTTAATCAGTCTCCCCTTTCAACCATAATGTCGTCTCCACCGTTAGGCCCTAGGGACAGGGATGAAAGTGGTTTGTCACCATGAGCCTTTGGGATCAGAGGGGTTTCAAATCCATCTCACACAGTGGTGCACGCAGAGGGAACAGTGGGAGGGAGAGACACTGTGTAGAGGAGAACAGGAAGGAAACCGTGAGAGAGAAAAAGAGAGAGAGAGCGAGAGAGAGACCCTGTGTAGAACACCAAAGGAAGGAAGGGAGATACTCCACTACAGTGAGCTTAACAGGGCTGTCCTGCCCCCCCCCCCCCCCCCCCCCCTGACTTTTAGGGAGTCTATTATCTCTCATTTGTCATCAACTGTACTGTACCTTACTGTTCACCAGAGATATATTAGATCATGTAAGACTGTTTAATGTACAAAAACAGTATCATAACAACATAAATAATAATAAAATCAACTACTGTTGCAACCATCAATAACACTATGACCAGTTATAGCGCATCAATAATATGATTAGCCCAAGTGATGTGCATCAAAACGTATTTCTAGTTATCAACCTGTCACAGAGCACTCTCTATTGAGAATTCAAAACATCATGGCTCACTAGCTGAGGTCAAGCAAATACAGAGGATCCCTAATGTTAATCAGTCACCCAGGCATTCTGACTGGTTAGGAGGCATGTCTGTCAGTAGGATGGAGAGGGAGTCAATAAGTATGTAATATATCCTGACAGAAGAATGCAGTGAGATTTGGTTCTTCAAGCTACACCCTGCCAAGAGAGACACACAAACTCAAAATGACTTATGTTACTAAATGTCTTGTTTTAGGGCTGGGTGTCTAGCCAAGTCTTTTCAGTTTGGAATAAAGTTGTCCAGAGCAATCAACATTACAAAGACAAAGTTAAAACCTTGAGTCAGATTTGACCTTCATGCAGTTGATATATGATCCAACATTAAAGAGATAAACTGGAATTAACTATTGGAAATGCATTTTTTGGTGGGGAATTTTTTGGTGCAAAACAGTTTCCGAACCATTTATGACCACATGCAATAACCACAGAACAGAATAGAATGACTTCATATTTTTCCAAAGAAACTTTAAAAACGTTATGAACATAACATTCATACAGCACACATTGTGTTGTTGGGGTTTCCATGTATTTTTCTCCTACCTATCTGTCACAGCAGTCATTATGACCTGGAGGTTGTTTGTTTTCATGTTATAAATGATATCTGTTTGAGGACCAGCAGGCCTGAAAACTGTACTCATAACTGAAGTGTACATACTTTTTCATGTATGCATCCCAAATGGCACCCTATTCCCTATATAGTGCACTACATTTAACCAGAGCCAATAGGGATGCAATTTGGGATGCAGACTTGGAGATGTTGTTGACCTATTGGTATGGTTTGAATCAGAGACATAACACCTTGGTGGGTGTCCAGAGAAAACACTGTTGTGGTACAATACAAAGAGGGACTCTGTAATCAGGCCAGCTGAGCTCACATCAAACAGGGACTGGTAATACAGGATAAATCACTAGAAACCGTTGCTGGTACAGTTGAGGAAATTATGCCTTAAAAAAAAAACTAAGTACGGTACTTATATCAATTCCAGGGATAACTAATTTCAGGAAGTAGCTAACTATGTAAATACTGATGAATAGGAGGACAAAGGCAACCAATATCCACACTAGCATGACCACATTAGAATGGAGTTGTGGTAGAATTAGTATGAAAGTATGTATGTAAGTGTGTAATACATTACCTAACAACAGCTGTTTTGCATTGGTAGCTGAACACAGTTTGAAGCATTAATAAACTTTATTTATTTCAGGTAAACCAACAATAAACAACATTTACAGAAGGACATTACATCTTCCATAATAACATTACATACAGGTCGTAACAAATAGGTAATGCAACAGCTATTCTACTATTATATCCTAAGTTTCAGTTTATAAAGTGACCGGTAACACTTCTTCTATGTCCGAAACCACTTGTGAAAAATGATGTATTTTCAGAGCATCATACAAAAAAGAAAAAATAGATACGCAAAGAGAAGCTTTTTTTTTTTGTACTGTAAAACACAGATTCAGTGTTGAGTACAGCGGGGGTTGCATGTCTGGTTCCAAAACGCCTTTCCCAACATATACTGTACGTCTGCGCAGTTAAGAAACTGACAAGGCCAAAAAAATACTGTATGTGTATATATCCATATATATTTAATACGAATCCTCTCTTTTATGGCGCAAAGGAGACACGCGTGACCCTGTATGTACGCAAACATAGTACAAGCGTCACTATTAAATTTTACACAAGGCGTTTCACCTCCCCTTTTACATACAGCCTAGTGAGACGGTTTATAACAAAGGATACAAAATGATTAAATATTGACATGTATCTCGAAATATGACTCAGAATGTGCACATTCCGTAGCGTGACCAGTATAGCAAACAGATCCATCTTAAGCCATTCCCCAATTCAGATTTGAATGGTGTATTTGTAAATGCATTTTATTAAACATCTGGAAGTTAACTTTACAAGCAAGAACCAATGGTAACATTAAAATGATAGCAGGCCCCATTAAAATGTTAATATTTTCGACCACCACAGTGCTCAATGTGCAATTTCACTACTTCTTTCCCAAGATTTCCCTTCATAGAGAAAATGCTTTTTGTTCCCAAAGGAGAAAAAAAGAGCTTTCAGGAACTCCACCTACGCAGGCAGGCAGGTAGTCCAAAACATATACAGTATTTTCATGTTTATGTGATGTCGCAGGCAGGAGGCAAAGGAAGAAACTTCTGGGACACAAAGGCACAAAATAAAAAGGGGGAGAAAGAAAAGTGATATGCCACACAGAAAGCAGGAGAGTAACGTATCAACAATAATTATTCAGCTACTAATACCTTAGTATCCCATAAAGCCATGCAAGGCCGAGAAGAGCGAGCTGGGCGATCTATCTCAGCAGAGCTCTCAGGTATTTACCCTCCTCTGTCACGCTGCTTTAGTCACATTAAGACGCCACTCTACTCTCCACCCTTCCTCACCGTCTTCACTACCACAACACAGAATCACTTGCCCCACTAGGAATGACACTGAAGTTCTATGAAATCACTTCAAGTATTTGTAGTAGTTCTCCTTAAAAAGTCTCACTGGGGTTGGAAACTGGGGTCTGTTGGCCTATACTATGGTTGACAAGGGAGGGCACTGATATTTCTAGTCTGTGCAGGCAAGGGCATGTGATTAAGGACAACACAGGTGCAAAAAGTGACATTTTTAATAAGCTGGAATGTAAAGTAGGGCAAGTAGATTAAAAAAGTGCATTCTCAAAAAGCTAATGACATGATATCACTGTGTTTCTCTGTCGTTGCCTCGCCTGCTCTATATCACACCAAACACCACTAGATATGGTGGGACAATTAAAGCTGTAACATAACATGGACTTGGCCATATGGCGAACTATGTCAAAGCCTTCTACAAGACTCCCTACAAGACTTCCTTTTAGCGTGTCCTCCTCCTCCTCCCTCTATGATAGACTAGCAGGTGAGGCAGGGGTGGAGAGGGACTGTGTGTGGCCTAGTGTCTACAGTATAATACCTGTGACCGTCTCTCATGTATTCTCATGTGTGTGTGTTAGTGTGTGTGTGTGTGTGTGTGTTTGTGTGTGTGTGTGTGTGTGTGTGTGTGTGTGTGTTTGTGTGTGTGTGTATGTGTGTGTGTGTGTGTGTGTGTGTGTGTGTGTGAGTGCACACACACGTCTTTCTAAGGGTGTCAGTGTGGATTAAGAAAACTAATCTCTCCTGATCGTCAGTGTGTGTCCATGATATCTCACTCAGAACTCTCCTCCCCCTCTACTTGTGAACAGTACAGGCCCATTCAGATTAGTGGTAGATTTCAAATCAATCCATAAAACAGGAACCCATATTCTCCATGTTACTGGTCATTGCTATATTACCTAGCTCACACATGACTAATATGAGCAGGTATTTTTATACACAACAACACCCAGTTGTAAATCGAACACAAAGAGATCTTTGTACCAGCCAATGAAACAAAACTATTTGTTAGATCAATATCACACGATATCAAAAAAAGTGCTCCTAGTAATTGTAATTGACGTGATAGCTGAGACCAACAGCCAATGACGTAATCGTGTAAAAAACATTTGTGATGACGTCTGATATACAGTACACTACTGGACGGTGACGGTTCAAAGGACGTGAAGGAGAAGAGGATTGTCACGGGTCGAAGTAACCAAGAGATCAAAATCCCACTGAGCCTATTGCCATTGTGTTTTACCATCTAGATACAGTGCACAACAAGATAACAGTACCTCATGGCCTACATGGAAGCACCAATGAAGGGTATTGCCCATGTTTTGATGCACACGCAACCACACAGATGTAACACACCCACATACACTTGAGACGAACCACAGCGAATGTACCATATAACATGTGACTCTTCACGATGTCATCGACACTAATTGCTTTGTGTGTATGCATCATCTCCAGCAGAGACTAACGGATTATTATCACCAGTATCACTATTACAGTATTAGTACCATTGCTCTTATGATTATTATTGATTTGATGCCATTTGACCCTGGCCTGACAGTTACAGAGGAGGAACAGATCAAAGTTAAAGAGAAACATTACCACCGCTTGTCATTTTCAGTTCCAGTTTGTGTTGTGAGTGTGAGTGAAACTGTCCAGTGGGTGTGTATCTGTGTGTGTACGTGTGAGTTTGTGCATGCGTGCGTGAATGCATGCAAGTGCAGCATGTTTGTGAAAGAATGTAAGCTTTCTCGGAGTCCGTGATATATTTTCTAAATATGAGTATACTGTACACACAAATATACATTCTCACATAGGTAGTTAGAAACACAAGCCACAGTATGTATCAATAGTATTGTAAAGTCCCTTGATGATTAAGGGTATTGTAAATGTGTCAACGATATATGAGTATCATAACATTATAAAAGTCAACAAAAATTGCAAATTATAAAACTGAAATTGGAGGTGTCACCCACCAAAATGTATACACGCACACACACACACACACACACACACACACACACACACACACACACACACACACACACACACACACACACACACACAATTGGAAAGGTAATAAGTTAAAGAAACAGAAGAGGGAATGTGATCCCGGTGGTTCCTCCATCTCAGTGTCTTTGTCCTTCTCTCTTGGACTGACCACAGCAGCAACCTGAAAAACACACACACACACACACACACACAAACACTTTAGTTAATCTGCCAACTGGAAATGAACTAACCACAACTACTTTATTTCTGAACGACCTCTTAGGAGAGAAGTAAAAAGAGAGAGAAAAATAGAGACGGAGAGAGAGAGAGAAATAACCCAGTAGACCTGGCTGGCTTGGAGCGCTCCTCTAATCCCCTTCTTTCTTTCTAGTGACCATACTGCAATAATAAATAATGCATGTCTCTCCCTGTGTCCCCCCCCCCCCCCCTCTCCCTCACTCTTTCCCCCCTCTTTCTCTTTCTGTCTCTCGCTCAGCCTTTGGAAGTCCATTCCCAGTGGATGTGAGGCAGTCTATGCCAGGAATCTGAAGTCTTGGATGGACGCCTCCTTTATCTGCTGCTCATGCAGCTCTCTGACTCAAAAACACATACAGGCGGTGTAGGAATGTGTGTGTGTTAGTGTTTGTGGGCGCGCGCGTGCGCGTGTGTGTGCGCGCGTGTGTGTGTTTGTGTGTGAGCGAGAGGGGTAAGAGGGAGAAAGAGAAGTAGCGAGAAGATGAGCTTGATTTCAGGTTGCATTGTGTAAAGCAGGGATAGAGTATGGAGTCTTGTTTAGGTCAAAAAGGACACCGCGAGATGAACAGAGTAGACATAGGACAGAAACAGAGAAAAGGGGATAAACAGACAGAGAGAGAAAAGGAGAGAGGATGTGAGGCTGAGAAGTTCAAGGTCACAGAAGCACTCAGTCTCTCTCCCGTTCATCTCTCTCTCTTTCTCTGCCTCAGGGTGAGTTATTGGACGGCAGGTCGTGAGGCCCACACAGAGGGATCTCTCTCCCCCCTCTCTCCTTTTGCTCTCCTCCCTACAGTATCATATACTCTTTAAGTCAACAATGGAATGTGTTGTTTTTGAGGCCTGATTTAGTCCTGTGGGATGAAAAAGTACTAAAGATGTGTGTGTGTGAGTGAGTGTGTGTGTGTGAGTGAGTGTGTGTGTGTAGGGGGTTCCGCTTAAGGAACCAGATGGGTAGGATTTGTAGGGCGTGGCCATGTCCAATAGGGCCAGCTGTTGTCTGTCATACAATGGTAAATAGACAGAACTTCCCCCCCACACACACACAATGATATCATTAAGAAGGGAAAGTGCTTAGTGCTGGGTGGTGGGATATTTAACAATGGAGAGAGAGATCGAGCGAGAGAATAAGAAGAGGTGACTACTAAAGAAAACAAACACAAGCTAACCTCTCTCTCTCTGATCACCCTTCCCCCTCCACTCGCCCACACCCGCGTTTGTAGTCTGCTCCCCCTTTTCTCCCCAATCCCACTCCCCCCTCTCCCCCCACATCCCAGTCTCTCTGAGGCCATGTTCAAATATCAGCACAGTTCTTCTCTAGATGTTCATCGGGCAGCCAGTGAGTCTTGCAGTGAGAGGGTCGCTCCCCAGACAATCCCCTCCTCAACACACACACCTTTCATCCCTTATATCTGCCTGATCAAAGAGCCTGTCACTACCGTGAAGCAGCAGGTCTGGAAATACTAATAACCTCAGAGAACGGAGACAAACCTCTCAGGTGTTGCAGAATACTAACACACTTCAAATACGCCTAAGTAGCATATAAACACCATGGACAAAATAATGTAGACAAAAACACAGAGGGGTTTTAAAACAGTCAAATACTTCAAATAGGCCTAACTAGCTTATCAATAAATATGTTTACATGCACACTAATAATATGATATTAAACTGACTTTGGCAGTAGGCAGATTATGCATTAGTCATGTAAACACCTTGCTCTGCTTAGCTTAATCGGCGTAAGGTCAAAATCATAGTAAGCGTTCGCTGATTGAAACACCTGGTGTTCTGAGCAATCCTTTGAATGATTAGGACATGTAAACAAACGTTCCAGTGGTGTATTAGATCTGGGCATATGCACCAGCCGAGAGCCTCCCTCTTTAGTACGAGTCAGTTTGGAACAACTGAATGTATGTGACTTAGAAGTGGTTTTCACATACAAACTTTTTATGTCCCAACTCAGAATCAAATATGCTTCCCAAAAAGAACATGGTCGCTGTGGTAGAACGTTTATTTTGATTGGTGATTTTCTGCATTTATCAGAGTGCCATCAGGTAGTCTGATTTCAGGTGTGTCCATCTAAACAGGGTTATTAGGGAAATCGGTCTTCTTGCAAAGCATGTAAACGTTTTAATCAAACTATTATATTCATCTGACGATCCACAATAATCGCATTACTGTGTGCATATAATCGTACTCAATTACATTTTTACAGGTCTCTTTAACAAACAGGATTTGGTTCTAAATTCTACAGATGATTATCAATCCAAAACACCCTGAATTAACAGGAGTTGTCTGCATTGGTAGTCAGGCAAGCTTGACTGAGGAAGCCTGACACCCTCTGCCTACCACCCCTCCAGAGATCACGCCCTCTGACCCCTAACCCCCACAGCGGTCCCGTCAGGTCTGATCCCGGGGTAATGAGGTGCGTCAGCCCGCCATTAAAAATCACTCACACAACACCCTCAGCTGAGACATCCCTGATGCTTTAACAAACTGTTTTACGTGCTGGGCTATAAACTGTGGGTGTGTAGGTGTGTGTGTTAGTGAATTGAGGATTTGGAGTGATTTTAATTAAGACAAATCATTTTCCATTTCTTTTAAGCACAGGTTTAATTAAAAAACCCAAAGGTTCCCTACTGGATGTAGACTGGACTTAAAAGTTTCCAGCCATTAGAATGACAGGAATGCTGTGTTATGGCTACTGCTGTGTTGGGTTGCCATGGCTACTGCAGACTTCACTGGTCTTACATGAGCAGCCGTTTCCAGTGTACTAGTAACAATAATTAATCATTTAGAATGCCTAAATCATCTAAATTATACACTCTCTGTCTCTCTCTCTCTCTCTCTCTCACACACACACGCACGCACACACACGCACACGCGCACGCACACACACACGCACACACAGTCAAATCCTCCCAGAGTCGTGGGTACCATCGGTGGTTTGCAGATGGTTTTCTCTGCTTCAGCGGACTAACAGAAATCTCCCCACCTGTTTGCTTAGTGGAATACCCTTTACATGTACATGTATTTAACCAGACATGGAGCTTGTCTGTGGTGGTTTTTCTGGTTCCAGCCATGGTTTATCACTAATAAAAACAGTGTGAATAGCAGAGCCAGTCAGGCAGGGCAGACTAATGTTTACCAGTCTATAGTGCTATAGCCTGTCTCAGTACTACGCTCCCTTCATTAAAACAGCACTCTACATATCCATACACCCCTGCCTGCCAGGCTAAACATGGCTGGGCCTAATGAATATGAGAGAGAGAGAGGGAGAGAGAGAGAGAAACACACAGATACATTTATGTTTATCTAACCTTGTGGGGACACAATTTATTCCCATTCAAATTCCTATTTTCCTTAACCCCTAACCCTAAACCTAGCCCTAAACGTAACCCTAATCCAATTCTAACCCTAACCAACTAGAAATGTACTTTTTCCTTGTGGGGACTTACAAAATGTCACCAGTTGGTCAGATTTATTTTAGTTTACTACTGTTGTGGGGACTTCTGGTTAAACACACACACACACACATACACACACACATACACACACACAAACACACACACACAGGTTTGTAGCAGGGGTTAACGGGTACAGGAAGCAGCCACTCCACCTTCAGGCCCCGGCCGTCACATGACATGCAGATTCCAAAGGGGAATTGGTCGATGACCCACACGCTGGTGGGTATATGGGGAAGATGTTTAATTCCAGCACTGGCTTAAGGCGCCCCTATCTCCCTACCTCAGAACAGACAGAGGCACCATGCATGGGCTAGCTAGCTGACTAGTGAGGATAACACAGCTACGCACAGTTGTCTCTGTTTCTCTCTCTTCTCTCTGGGCAGAGGGGTTAAGTTAACCAGTTCCTGTGTGTGTGTGGGGATGTGTGTGAAGGTGTGAGGCAGTGGAGGTGAGGGGTTCTCTGTTGGTCTCCTCAGGAGAAGAGTGTCTATTCTACACATGGATACATGGATGTGTTTTCTATTTCCTCATGTCCTGGCACCACAATCCCACTGTTGAACGTCTTCCATGTCGGCACTTCAAATACAGGCAGAGTAGCACGTACACACTCTCTCTCTTGTCTCTCAGACACACACTGCATACAGTATACACACACACACACACACACACACACACACACACACACACACACATACACATACACACACACACACACACACACACACACACACACACACACACACACACACACACACACACACACACACACACTATGGAGTAGTAAGTCAGAGCAGAGGCAGCACAGGTGCAAGTCATTATACACACATTCCTGGGTGCATTAAGGGTTGGGTCTGTGAGGCGCTGGGAAGCTGGGTGTTTACATAGCAAGTCATCTCTACAGCCCTGTTCTACACTACCCCGGATTTACAACTGCAACTCTTAACAGCACCATCCTCCAAACCACTATTACTGCAACTGCAACTCTTAACAACACCACCCTCCAAACCACTATTACTACAACTGCTACTCTTAACAGCACCATCCTCCAAACCACTATTACTACAACTGCTACTCTTAACAGCACCATCCTCCAAACCACTATTACTACAACTGCTACTCTTAACAGCACCATCCTCCAAACCACTATTACTGCAACTGCTACTCTTAACAGCACCACCCTCCAAACCACTATTACTGCAACTGCTACTCTTAACAGCACCATCCTCCAAACCACTATTACTGCAACTGCTACTCTTAACAGCAACACCTTCGGCTTGGCAACACAACGGCTTGGCTGGCTGAATAAAGAGATGAGAAACTGTAGTTCGAAGAAGAAACTACAGACAAATTCTATTCTGCTTTACACACATTTTTTGAACATGCCATTTTAAAGTGCATATGAATAAATAGGAGCTGTGGTGTGGGTGAATGATGTCTGACCCCCTTTGACATTACCAGTGTGTATGTTGTGTGTCTGTGTTCGTGTGTCCATTAGATCTTCAACGGAAAGATCAGCCTCTAAAGCACTGCGCTCACTAAAGATCCCGCCAGTGTCAAACTATTTCTGGGGCGAGAGCGGAAAGCGGTTACTATATTCTCATCCCATAAATCGCTGTTGGTTTGAGTGCTGTATTCCTTGTCTGAGGCCTGGCTGATTTCCCCCTTGTGGGGTTTCTGTCAGTAAGGACATGGGAACACAGCTGAGAAGAAGACAAGAGGAGGAGAGGAAGACAGGAGGAGGGGAGGAGGAGAGGAAAAGAGGTGGAGAGGGAGAGGAAGACAGGAGGAGGAGAGGAAGACAGGAGTAGGGGAGGAGGAGAGGAAGACAGGAGGAGGAGAGGAAGAGAGGAGGAGGAGAGGAAAAGAGGAGGAGAGGAAGAGAGGAGGAGAGGAGAAAAGAAGAAGAGGGTGAGAGCTATTGCTTAGGCGCCTGACTGTAGTGTGACAGCGGAGACTGCCACTGTGCTGATGTGTGTGTGTGTGTGTGTGTGTGTGTGTGTGTGTGAGTTTTTCCCTGCTACAGTATCTAACCCTGCTGTAAATCAGTAGACCTCCTGCTGGGAGCAGCCCATTCACAGACCAGCCCGATACTATAACACAAAGACCCCCATCAACCCCCATTAAAACACACAGCGCCCCCATTCATCTCCAGTCACACCACCATAACTCTCTCCCTCCATGGACCTAATGGTTGTGTGTGTGTGTGTGTGTGTGTGCGTGTGTGTGTGTGCGTGTGTGTGTGTGTGTGTGTGTGTGTGATGGGATGCGCCATAACTCTCCAACCATGGAGAGGTAATGGTTATGTACAAGGCTGTGCTCCACTCGGTCTTCCCCTTCACAGTGTCCTCCCTCCTAGAGGGAAATGACTGCTACATTGTGGATGTCTGACAGGCCTTGTGAGGGGTAAGTGGCTTTTGGAGGATTGTAGAGCCAAAGCAAACATCTATTGGAGTTAGAAGAGACTATCCAGTGGTACTACTAATGCCTAGTGTAAATAGACCCAGTCAGTCCTCCAGTCCCATGGAGCAGCTCCTCTGGTGTCTGAGTCTGTGATACGCACAGGAGGCTATGATACGTACAGGAGGCTGTGATACGTACCGGGAGCTATGATACGTACCGGAGGCTGTGATACATACAGGAGGCTGTGATACATACAGGAGGCTGTGATACGTGCCGGAGGCTGTGATACGTACAGGAGGCTGTGATACGTGCAGGAGGCTGTGATATATACCGGAGGCTCTGATACGTACAGGAGTATGTGATACGTACAGGAGGCTGTGATTCATACCGGAGGCTGTGATACGTACCGGAGGCTGTGATACGTACAGGAGGCTGTGATACGTACCGGGAGCTATGATATGTACCGGAGGCTGTGATACGTACAGGAGGCTGTGATACGTACAGGAGGCTGTGATATGTACAGGAGTCTGTGATACGTACAGGAGGTTGTAATACGTACAGGAGGTTGTAATACATACAGGACGTTGTAATACATACAGGAGGTTGTAATACATACAAGAGGCTGTAATACGTACAGGAGTCTGTGATACGTACAGGAGGTTGTAATACGTACAGGAGGTTGTGATACGTACAGGAGGCTGTGATACGTACAGGAGTCTGTGATACGTACAGGATGTTGTAATACATACAGGAGGTTGTAATACATACAAGAGGCTGTAATATGTACAGGAGTCTGTGATACGTACAGGAGGCTGTGATACGTACAGGAGTCTGTGATACGTACAGGAGGTTGTAATACGTACAGGAGGTTGTGATACGTACAGGAGGCTGTGATACGTACAGGAGTCTGTGATACGTACAGGAGGTTGTAATACGTACAGGAGGTTGTAATACATACAGGACGTTGTAATACATACAGGAGGTTGTAATACATACAAGAGGCTGTAATACGTACAGGAGGTTGTAATACGTACAGGAGGCTGTGATACGTACAGGAGGTTGTAATACGTACAGGAGGTTGTAATACATACAGGATGCTGTAATACATACAGGAGGCTGTAATACATACAGGAGGTTGTAATACATACAGGAGGTTGTAATACGTACAGGAGGCTGTAATTGAAAATTCTGAGATTTTCCAGAAATCACGGTTGGGAAATTCCCAGAATCAGGAGGGAATAAGTAGGATATCCAGAATCCTCCTAACAGGATTTCTGAAAACCCAGGGAATTTGAAGAGGGTTACTGACATTTCCCAACACTGAGTCCCACAGACAGTAGCTAAGACAGCCTGCTCTAGCCTAATGCAGACTATGGACAAGGGCTTTACAGTGTATTTGCATATTTATGTTTGAATAATGATGCTACAATATTCTATTTAATTCTGTACAGGGTCCTGTATGGTAGCGCATGGCGCTTGAAACGCCAGGATAGTGAGTTTGATTCCTAGAGCCACACAAACATACAAATGAATGCACGGATGACTGTAAGTCACTTTGGATAAATGTGTCTGCTAAATGGCATTTATTATATGTACATTATACGTGCACAGTTCTGTATAGAACACCACAGATTACAGCAGGCTTGTAGTAAGTAGATCTAGAAGGAAGGTGAGGTCTTCCCATCAGGACCCAAACTAAGGACATGCCTCTGTTTGCTCTTCCCATATAACACTACAGTGACAGTACACATGGATAGACAACCTCAATAACCTCTCTCCCTCCCTACCTCTCTCCTACTCTGCCTTTCATGACTTACTACTAAAACTACCTGGTTCTACCAAAACTCCCCCTGCCCTTTCCACCCCAACCCAGCAGCCAGAGCTCCAACTAGCCACACCCACACACACACACATTAACACTTAGCTGGCTAAATCACACCCAGTGGAGAAATGAAAGAAGAACCATTAGAATGGACATGGGATTAGCTATATTTGCATCATGGCTGAAGTGGGAAGTGATGCACCTTAGAGTTAAGGTCAATGTCTGCCCCAACACAACACCCTCAGACTTAAGGTCACTGTCTGCACCAACACAACACCCTCAGAGTTAAGGTCACTGTCTGCCCCAACACAACACCCTCAGAGTTAAGGTCACTGTCTGCCCTGACACAACACCCTCAGAGTTAAGGTCACTGTCTGCCCCAACACAACACCCTCAGAGTTAAGGTCACTGTCTGCCCCAACACAACACCCTCAGAGTTAAGGTCACTGTCTGCCCTGACACAACACCCTCAGAGTTAAGGTCACAGTCTGTCCACACAACACCCTCAGAGTTAAGGTCACTTTCTGCCCCAACACAACACCCTCAGAGTTAAGGTCAATGTCTGGCCAGACAACACCCTCAGGGGTAAGGTCACAGTCTGTCCACACAACACCCTCAGAGTTAAGGTCACTGTCTGCCCCAACACAACACCCTCAGAGTTAAGGTCAATGTCTGCCCCAACACAACACCCTCAGACTTAAGGTCACTGTCTGCACCAACACAACACCCTCAGAGTTAAGGTCACTGTCTGCCCCAACACAACACCCTCAGAGTTAAGGTCACTCTCTGCCCTGACACAACACCCTCAGAGTTAAGGTCACAGTCTGGCCACAAAACACCCTCAGAGTTAAGGTCACTTTCTGCCCCAACACAACACCCTCAGAGTTAAGGTCACTGTCTGCACCAACACAACACCCTCAGAGTTAAGGTCACTTTGCCCTGACACAACACCCTCAGAGTTAAGGTCAATGTCTGGCCAGACAACACTCTCAGAGGTAAGGTCAATGTCTGGCCACACAACACCCTCAGAGTTAAGGTCACAGTCTGGCCACACAACACCCTCAGAGTTAAGGTCACTGTCTGCCCTAACACAGCACCCTCAGAGTTAAGGTCACTCTCTGCCCTGACACAACACCCTCAGAGTTAAGGTCACTGTCTGCCACAACACAACACCCTCAGAGTTAAGGTCACTGTCTGCACCAACACAACACCCTCAGAGTTAAGGTCACTGTCTGCCCTGACACAACACCCTCAGAGTTAAGGTCACTGTCTGGCCACACAACACCCTCAGAGGTAAGGTCAATGTCTGGCCACACAACACCCTCAGAGTTAAGGTCACTGTCTGCACCAACACAACACCCTCAGAGTTAAGGTCACTGTCTGCCCCAACACAACACCCTCAGAGTTAAGGTCACTGTCTGCCCCAACACAACACCCTCAGACTTAAGGTCACTGTCTGGCCACACAACACCCTCAGAGTTAAGGTCACTGTCTGTCTACACAACACCCTCAGAGTTAAGATCACTGTCTGCCCCAACACAACACCCTCAGAGTTAAGGTCACTGTCTGGCCACACAACACCCTCAGAGTTAAGGTCACTGTCTGTCTACACAACACCCTCAGAGTTAAGGTCACTGTCTGTCCACACACAACACCCTCAGAGTTAAGGTCACAGTCTGTCCACACAACAACCTCACAGTTAAGGTCACAGTCTGTCCAGACAACAACACCCAAAGAGTTAAGATCATTGTCTGTCCACACAACAAACTCAGAGTTAAGGTCACAGTCTGTCCACACAACAACCTCAGAGTTAAGGTCAACGTCTGGCCACACAAAACCCTCAGAGTTAAGGTCACTGTCTGGCCACACAACACCCTCAGAGTTAAGGTCACTTTCTGCCCCAACACAACACCCTCAGAGTTAAGGTCACTGTCTGCCCTGACACAAAACCCTCAGAGTTAAGGTCACTGTCTGCACCAACACAACACCCTCAGAGTTAAGGTCACTGTCCGCCCTGACACAACACCCTCAGAGTTAAGGTCACTGTCTGCACCAACACAACACCCTCAGAGTTAAGGTCACTGTCTGCCCCAACACAACACCCTCAGAGTTAAGGTTATTGTCTGCCCTGACAAAACACCCTCAGAGTTAAGGTCACTGTCTGTCCACACAACACCCTCAGAGTCAAGGTCACTCTCTGCCTGACACAACACCCTCAGAGTTAAGGTCACAGTCTGTCCACACAACACCCTCAGAGTTAAGGTCACTGTCTGGCCACACAACACGCTCAGAGTTAAGGTCACTGTCTGGCCACACAACACCCTCAGAGGTAAGGTCAATGTCTGGCCACACAACACCCTCAGAGTTAAGGTCACTGTCTGCCCTAACACAGCACCCTCAGAGTTAAGGTCACTCTCTGCCCTGACACAACACCCTCAGAGTTAAGGTCACTGTCTGCCACAACACAACACCCTCAGAGTTAAGGTCACTGTCTGCACCAACACAACACCCTCAGAGTTAAGGTCACTGTCTGCCCTGACACAACACCCTCAGAGTTAAGGTCACTGTCTGGCCACACAACACCCTCAGAGGTAAGGTCAATGTCTGGCCACACAACACCCTCAGAGTTAAGGTCACTGTCTGCACCAACACAACACCCTCAGAGTTAAGATCACTGTCTGCCCCAACACAACACCCTCAGAGTTAAGGTCACTGTCTGCCCCAACACAACACCCTCAGAGTTAAGGTCACTGTCTGGCCACACAACACCCTCAGAGTTAAGGTCACTGTCTGTCTACACAACACCCTCAGAGTTAAGGTCACTGTCTGTCCACACACAACACCCTCAGAGTTAAGGTCACAGTCTGTCCACACAACAACCTCACAGTTAAGGTCACAGTCTGTCCAGACAACAACACCCAAAGAGTTAAGATCATTGTCTGTCCACACAACAAACTCAGAGTTAAGGTCACAGTCTGTCCACACAACAACCTCAGAGTTAAGGTCAACGTCTGGCCACACAACACCCTCAGAGTTAAGGTCACTGTCTGGCCACACAACACCCTCAGAGTTAAGGTCACTTTCTGCCCCAACACAACACCCTCAGAGTTAAGGTCACTGTCTGCACCAACACAACACCCTCAGAGTTAAGGTCACTGTCCGCCCTGACACAACACCCTCAGAGTTAAGGTCACTGTCTGCACCAACACAACACCCTCAGAGTTAAGGTCACTGTCTGCCCCAACACAACACCCTCAGAGTTAAGGTTATTGTCTGCCCTGACAAAACACCCTCAGAGTTAAGGTCACTGTCTGTCCACACAACACCCTCAGAGTCAAGGTCACTCTCTGCCTGACACAACACCCTCAGAGTTAAGGTCACAGTCTGTCCACACAACACCCTCAGAGTTAAGGTCGCTGTCTGGCCACACAACACGCTCAGAGTTAAGGTCACTGTCTGGCCACACAACACCCTCAGAGGTAAGGTCAATGTCTGGCCACACAACACCCTCAGAGTTAAGGTCACTCTCTGCCTGACACAACACCCTCAGAGTTAAGGTCACAGTCTGTCCACACAACACCCTCAGAGTTAAGGTCAATGTCTGGCCAAACAACACCCTCAGAGTTAAGGTGACTGTTTGCACCAACACAACACCCTCAGAGTTAAGGTCACTGTCTGCCCTGACACAACACCCTCAGAGTTAAGGTCACTGTCTGTCCACACAACACCCTCAGAGTTAAGGTCACTTTCTGCCCCAACACAACACCCTCAGAGTTAAGGTCACTGTCTGCAGTCTGGCCACAAAGACAGGGAAAGATGCTGAGGTACATAATGGATGTTATAGGACTTCTCATTTCCATAACCATGAGAGGAGTGTGCTGAGTCGATGGAGGGAATGATCCACCCCATAGCCTCTAGTGGGGTGTCTCTCTCTCTGCCCCCTCTGGGCCTCGTTTAGCTGCCAGAGCCCTCCCTCCCTCCATCCACATAGGAGTAAACAACAGAGCAGGATTGGGCTTGGCGTTGGTCTCCCCCAGGACCCTGAGCGAGCTGGCAGAGAGACGTCTGTTTAGCATCTGTCAGAAAACGACACGATGGAGCCAAATGGAGGTTCAGTCACATCAGCACTGGGATAGGAGCCCCTGTCATCTCACTGCCACGTGTCGCCTGGGGCGACACACACGCACGCACGCACGCACGCACGCACGCACGCACGCACACACACACACACACACACACACACACACACACACACACACACACACACACACACACACACAGACACACACACACACACGCACGCACACACAAATACACACACAGACGAACAAACCCTTCTTCAGAGAGACCCAGCTCAGCCCGTGTCCACTATCCGGCCCCCAGGCCCTTTTCCCTGGCCACCACATCAAATCATTGCCCCCTCTCTTCACTTGGAGCTCACACCTGAGCTTGGATCTGCTGGGATGTGACAGAATACAATAGCTCAGTGGACAGCACCCTGTACACTTCTCACATAACATGGTTTGGCTAGAGAGAGAGAGAGAGAGAGAGAGAGAGAAAGAGAGAGAGTTGATGTTCTGCAGAGGGTGAGAGGCCAGATGTTTCTCAATTACAGCTAAGATGGTTCAATTAGTAAAGTTTTGTACACATTCAGTGGCTGTGGAGCACAGTATACACTACTGTAACATACAGTTACAGTGTCATTTGAGGGTGTGCTTCAGCTCTCTCTCACTCTCACTCTAGCTCTCCTTCTCTCCCACTCTCTCTCTCTCACTCTCTCTCTAGCTCTCCTTCTCTCCCACTCTCTCTCTCTCTCTAACTCTCCTTATCTCCCACTCTCTCTCTCTCTCTAGCTCTCCTTCTCTCCCACTATCTCTCTCTAGCTCTCCTTCTCTCCTTCTCTCTCTCTCTCTCTCTCTCTCCCTCTCTCTCTCTCTTAGGATGAAGACATCATTGAAGGCTCGTCTAATCCCTCACAGGATAAGACTGTCATCAGAATGGATGAGGAGAAAAATATTTCAATGAAGGACTTTAAAAGCCTGTTTTCCATCCGTCCATTCTGTCCCCTAGACAGAGAATCCCGCTCAATCACTGCATCCACAGATTAAGTTTCTCTAATATTAGGTGACAACAGACCTTTAAATAGCTGCAGTTGGAGCCACTCTAAGCCATCTAGCCCTCTCCTCCCCTTCCCTCCCCAGTCCTGAGGGCATGTTCTTAGGGGTGGAGATCTAGAGGATGAAATAGGGATTTAGACCCTGATCCAGAGGGGGGTAAGACCAGAGGCCTGCTGGGTTTAGTCCTGGGCCGGCCTGGGACCCTCAGGCACGGTCTCTCTCTGACAAAGACAATCTGTTCCTCTCCCTCTACTCTCTGAAACAGAGCCTCTCATACTCACACAACTCTGAAGAACAAATTGAACCGAATCATCAGTGTGGACATCCCTTTGGATACAATGTGTGTGTGTGTGTGTGTGTGTGTGTGTGTGTGGACAGTTCACAGGAAACCCCAGCTAGAGAGACTAGTGGGGTTAGGACACTAATGCAACCCTATAACAGTGCTCCTTATAACAGTGCTCCTTAGGGCACTGGTCAAAAGTAGTGCACTATATAGGGCATAGGTTGCCATTTTGGATAGTGGCTGAGTAACTTTAGACCTTTGTGGTGTTGCACAGAATTTACTATACTCCTCTGTTTTGGTTTCCTGCATGCTCAACTTCCCACACTGGTCAGAGAGTTCACATAACTTATTATACTCTGTTTTGGTTTCCTGCATGCTCAACTTCCCACACTGGTCAGAGAGTTCACAGAACTTACTATACTCCTCTGTTTTGGTTTCCTGCATGCTCAACTTCCCACACTGGCCAAAGAGTTCACAGAACTTACTATACTCCTCTGTTTTGGTTTCCTGCATGCTCAACTTCCCACACTGGCCAAAGAGTTCACAGAACGTACTATACTCCTCTGTTTTGGTTTCCTGCATGCTCAACTTCCCACACTGGCCAAAGAGTTCACAGAACTTACTATACTCCTCTGTTTTGGTTTTCTGCATGCTCAACTTCCCACACTGGTCAGAGAGTTCACAGAACTTACTATAGTCCTCTGTTTTGGTTTCCTGCATGCTCAACTTCCCACACTTGCCGGAGAGTACACAGAACACATTGCACAATTTTGGAAATATATAATGGCTGGTTTTGTTGAAAAGACAACTGCAAGGTCAGATTCTCGCTGTTGTGAGGTGATTTTCTTATAGATCACATCTGGCCAGACTCCGAAGAGCAACGAGAGGGCGTTGACCTTTGAAGAACATGCATATCCTAGAGCGAAGGACAATTGTTTCACAAACCACACTTGATGTTTTGCCCAAAATCCGTTCCAGAGTCTGAATGTGTACACTGCCTGCTTACTACATTACCTATCACAGCAGTCTCAGTGCACTATATGTGCACCATCAATATGCTTTATCTCAATATACAATATGTTCTATTTCCAATATGCTGCTATCTAAATCTCTATTAACACTGACTCATTTGGCCTCAGTCACGGTCCTCAGATCCAGAAGCATATTTATAGGGCCACAACGACAGGCCCAGAGCAACGGTCTCTCTCCCTAACCAGCACTAAACAGGCCCAGAGCAACAGTCTCTCTACCTAACCTGCACTAAACAGGCCCAGAGCAACGGTCTCTCTCCCTAACCAGCACTAAACAGGCTCAGAGCAACAGTCTCTCTACCTAACCAGCACTAAACAGGCCCAGAGCAACAGTCTCTCTACCTAACCAGCACTAAACAGGCCCAGAGCAACAGTCTCTCTACCTAACCAGCACTAAACAGGCCCAGATCAACAGTCTCTCTACCTAACCAGCACTAAACAGGCCCAGAGCAACGGTCTCTCTCCCTAACCAGCACTAAACAGGCTCAGAGCAACAGTCTCTCTACTTAACCAGCACTAAACAGGCCCAGAGCAACGGTCCCTCTCCCTAACCAGCACTAAACAGGCCCAGAGCAACAGTCTCTCTACCTAACCAGCACTAAACAGGCCCAGAGCAACGGTCCCTCTCCCTAACCAGCACTAAACAGGCCCAGAGCAACAGTCCCTCTACCTAACCAGCACTAAACAGGCCCAGAGCAACAGTCTCTCTACCTAACCAGCACTAAACAGGACTACTAAACATGTTACCCCTCCACCATGACACTAACACATACACACTCCACAGGGCTGGTGGCAGTGCAGCCTGAAAGCGAGTTTATTGTGCAATAAACAGCTGAATTTAGTGAGGAAATGAGCTGGAACATACCAATCTATTTCTGTACATCCCCCCCTCTCTCTCTCCCTGTAATGAGATTATAGGCAAATGGAAACACAGGGCATAACAGATATAGAGCTAATTTAGGAAAGGGGGGGAAAGAGAAAGTAAGAAAGAGAGAGAGAATGAAAGAAAGAGCGTGAGAGAAAGAGAGAGTTTTTGTGTATGTGTGTGGTGGGGTGTCTTGAGGTTGGGGACAGTCAGTGACACAAGGGGGGCATTGCTGGCTAAAGGTGGATCCTTATCGTAATCACTAATATCTCCATACCACAGGGACCACACACACACACACACACACACACACACACACACACACACACACACACACACACACACACACACACACTGTATATGGTGGCGTTATGGTGGTGGGATGGGAGAGGTTGGTCATGGCTGTCATGCACTATTATTGGGGAATGCTATGACACACTGCAAACTCTCAAATAGTATGTAGCCTGTGGTAATATGTAGCCCCTGAACAGGCAGTGAACCCACTGTTCCTAGGCCGTCATTGAAAATAAGAATTTGTTCTTAACTGACTTGCCTAGTTAAATAAAGGTAAAATAATCTAATTAAAATAAGAGGTTACAAGGGTTTATGATCCCCTGTGACACTAAACATGTTTACACAGAGATACAGGTCACATTGGTTAGACAACAAACCATAGCCTTGTTGTTGAACAAAAAGCACAATTGAAGACCTCAGGTAGCAAGCAGCTACAGTACCTCTACTGTACCTCTACTAGACTAAAAAATATATATATCTCCATCATTATATTTTCTCAAGGTTACAGTGGCATAGAAAGAGAGAGATGGAGAGAAAGAGAAAGGAGAGAAGGAAGGGAGGATAATTATAACATGGTGTGTAATTAAGGCTGTAAAAACTCCCCTCCCTCCCTTCCAGCTGTAGCCCACTGGGTACATTCCGTAATCCATATTCATATTCCGCTGAGCTGAGCTGACACAGAAAGTGAACCAGTGCTGGAACGCTGAGGAGCCAACAGCACCACTGGCATCATTACATATTCATTGGCCTTAAAGCCATGTGTGTGACTGGGTAGGCTGATATGTGTGACTGGGTAGACTGGTGTGTGTGACTGGGTAGACTGGTGTGTGTGACTGGGTAGACTGATATGTGTGACTGGGTAGACTGATATGTGTGACTGGGTAGGCTGGTGTGTGTGACTGGGTAGGCTGGTGTGTGTGACTGGGTAGGCTGGTGTGTGTGACTGGGTAGGCTGGTGTGTGTGACTGGGTAGGCTGATATGTGTGACTGGGTAGGCTGGTGTGTGTGACTGGGCAGGCTGATATGTGTGACTGGGTAGGCTGGTGTGTGTGACTGGGTAGGCTGATATTTGTGACTGGGTAGGCTGGTGTGTGTGACTGGGTAGACTGGTGTGTGTGACAGGGTAGGCTGATATGTGTGACTGGGTAGGCTGGTGTGTGTGACTGGGTAGACTGGTGTGTGTGACTGGGTAGACTGATATGTGTGACTGGGTAGGCTGGTGTGTGTGATTGGGTAGACTGGTGTGTGTGACTGGGTAGGCTGATATGTGTGACTGGGTAGGCTGATATGTGTGACTGGGTAGGCTGGTGTGTGTGACTGGGTAGGCTGATATGTGTGACTGGGTAGACTGGTGTGTGTGACTGGGTAGGCTGATATGTGTGACTGGGTAGACTGGTGTGTGTGACTGGGTAGACTGGTGTGTGTGACTGGGTAGACTGGTGTGTGTGACTGGGTAGGCTGGTGTGTGTGACTGGGTAGGCTGGTGTGTGTGACTGGGTAGGCTGGTGTGTGTGACTGGGTAGACTGGTGTGTGTGACTGGGTAGACTGGTGTGTGTGACTGGGTAGACTGGTGTGTGTGACTGGGTAGGCTGGTGTGTGTGACTGGGTAGACTGGTGTGTGTGACTGGGTAGGCTGATATGTGTGACTGGGTAGGCTGGTGTGTGTGACTGGGTAGTCTGAGATTTGTGACTGGGTAGGCTGGTATGTGTGACTGGGTAGACTGGTGTGTGTGACAGGGTAGGCTGATATGTGTGACTGGGTAGGCGGGTGTGTGTGACTGGGTAGACTGGTGTGTGTGATTGGGTAGACTGATATGTGTGACTGGGTAGGCTGGTGTGTGTGACTGGGTAGACTGGTGTGTGTGACTGGGTAGGCTGATATGTGTGACTGGGTAGACTGGTGTGTGTGACTGGGTAGACTGGTGTGTGTGACTGTGTAGACTGATATGTGTGACTGGGTAGACTGGTGTGTGTGACTGGGTAAGCTGGTGTGTGTGACTGGGTAGGCAGGTGTGTGTGACTGGGTAGACTGGTGTGTGTGACTGGGTAGACTGGTGTGTGTGACTGGGTAGGCTGATATGTGTGACTGGGTAGGCTGGTGTGTGTGACTGGGTAGACTGGTGTGTGTGTGACTGGGTAGACTGGTGTGTGTGACCACGTTACATAACTGGTAGAAGGGTCTGTCGAAAGACTGTAGGATGCGACGCCTGACGAGGAACTACGTTCCCGCTACGCTGATTTTTCGTCACTGATCAGGACAAATCCTGATTTCGCAGGTGCTTGAATCTTTCGAATTCCGAAAGGGGAGAGGACATTTGGCTTATAGACTTCCCAGGAACTGGCTGAGAGTTTCTGTTAGAGCGGTGGAGACTTCGTTAGGCTTGTTAGTATATTTTCAAACACGTCTTCCCGACAGCTTAATCGAGCATATGACACAATTACTCAAGATTTTAATTCTGGGTGTCGGAGATTACAGAGAAACCAACCATTTTTTGTCATAAAGGGGCGGCAGGGTAGCCTAGTGGTTAGAGCGTTGGACTAGTAACCGAAAGGTTGCAAGTTCAAATCCCCGAGCTGACAAGGTACAAACCTGTCGTTCTGCCCCTGAACAGGCAGTTAAGCCACTGTTCCTAGGCCGTCATTGAAAATAAGAATTTGTTCTTATCTGACCTGCCTAGTTAAAAAAAAAAAAAGATAGACAACAGTACTGAGGCTGGACTTAAAGTTGGTAGGAGGTGTTCTGTAGGCCTTTGATTTACATTGTGTGTGTGACGAGGACTAGCACTATTCTGGAGAGCGCTATTGTTTGGTGTATTAATTAGTCAGTTTTGTGTAAGTATAACGAGCCGCATAGTTTAATGAACTACAGGTCATGAATAAGAAGTAGGGAGGAGTCAGAGAGGGAGGAATCTGCTTGGGAAATGTGTTGCATATTTATATAATATTTAGACGCTCAAGCAAAGCGCCCGACAATAATCCACAATACCAAAACAAAAAATTACACACAAAGATATGATGGGAAACAGAGGGCTAAATACATGTAGAATGATTAGGGAATGAAAACCAGGTGTGTATGGGACAAGACAAAACAAATGGATATATGAAAAATGGAGCGGCGATGGCTAGAAAGCCGGTGACGTCGATCGCCTAACGCCGCCCGAACAAGGAGTGGAGCCCACTTCGGCGGAAGTCGTGACATATTCAGACATTTCACATCCTCAAAATAAAGTGGTGATCCTAACTGACCTAAGATATGGAATTATTACGAGGATTAAATGTCAGGAATTGTGAAAAACTGAGTTTAAATGTATTTGGCTAAAGTGTATGTACATTTCTGACTTCAAATGTAGTTGTAGTTTGGACTTTTAGAATAAAATAAAGACTATGTTATGTTTGTATGGGGATTCAGATATTTAATCTACTACGCTACCAATCACTTATGAATTACCTTGTTTTTGAACGAAAGCTAAGTTTTTGTCCAATAAAATAACATCAATGCTGATTTTTTGTTAGTGAAATACAGTGGGGCAAAAAAGTATTTAGTCAGCCACCAATTGTGCAAGTTCTCCCACTTAAAAAGATGAGAGAGGCCTGTAATTGTCATCGTAGGTACACTTCAACTATGACAGACAAAATAAAAAAATAAAAATCACATTGTAGGATTTTTAATGAATTTATTTGCAAGTTATGGTGGAAAATAAGTATTTGGTCACCTACAAACAAGCAAGATTTCTGGCTCTCACAGACCTGTAACTTCTTTTTTTAAGAGGCTCCTCTGTCCTCCACTTGTTACCTGTATTAATGGCACCTGTTTGAACTTTTTATCAGGATAAAAGACACCTGTCCTCAACCTCAAACAGTCACACTTCAAACTCCACTATGGCCAAGACCAAAGAGCTGTCAAAGGACACCAGAAACAAAATTGTAGACCTGCACCAGGCTGGGAAGACTGAATCTGCAATAGGTAAGCAGCTTGGTTCGAAGAAATCAACTGTGGGAGCAATTATTAGGAAATGGAAGACATACAAGACCACTGATAATCTCCCTCGATCTGGGGCTCCATGCAAGATCTCACCCCGTGGGGTCAAAATGATCACAAGAACAGTGAGCAAAAATCCCAGAACCACATGGGGGGACCTAGTGAATGACCTGCAGAGAGCTGGGACCAAAGTAACAAAGCCTACCATCAGTAACACACTACGCCACCAGGGACTCAAATCCTGCAGTGCCAGACGTGTCCCCCTGCTTAAGCCATGTCCAGGCCCGTCTGAAGTTTGCTAGAGAGCATTTGGATGATCCAGAAGAAGTTTGGGAGAATGTCATATGGTCAGATGAAACCAAAATATAACTTTTTGGTAAAAACTCAACTCGTCGTGTTTGGAGGACAAAGAATGCTGAGTTGCATCCAAAGAACACCATACCTACTGTGAAGCATGGGGGTGGAAACATCATGCTTTGGGGCTGTTTTTCTGCAAAGGTACCAGGACGACTGATCCGTGTAAAGGAAAGAATGAATGGGGCCATGTATCGTAAGATTTTGAGTGAAAATCTTCCATCAGCAAGGGCATTGAAGATGAAACGTGGCTGGGTCTTTCAGCATGACAATGATCCCAAACACACCGCCCGGGCAACGAAGGAGTGGCTTCGTAAGAAGCATTTCAAGGTCCTGGAGTGGCCTAGCCAGTCTCCAGATCTCAACCCCATAGAACATCTTTGGAGGGAATTGAAAGTCCGTGTTGCCCAGCAACAGCCCCAAAACATCACTGCTCTAGAGGAGATCTGCATGGAGGAATGGGCCAAAATACCAGCAACAGTGTGTGAAAACCTTGTGAAGACTTACAGAAAATGTTTTACCTCTGTCATTGCCAACAAAGGGTATATAACAAAGTATTGAGATTTGTTATTGACCAAATACTTATTTTCCACCATTATTTGCAAATAAATTCATTAAAAATCCTACAATGTGATTTTCTGGATTTTTTTTCTAATTTTGTCTGTCATAGTTGAAGTGTACCTATGATGAAAATTACAGGCCTCTCTCATCTTTTTAAGTGGGAGAACTTGCACAATTGGTGGCTGACTAAATACTTTTTTGCCCCACTGTATCTACATCTACATTTGTTTCAATGGCAGGTTGTGTTAGCTAATCCAAGTTTATCATTGTAAAAGGCTAATTGATCATTAGAAAACCCTTTTGCAATTATGTTAGCACAGCTGAAAACTGTATCCGGAGCATCAGCATTTGTGGGTTTGATTACAGGCTCAAAATGGCCAGAAACAAAAACCTTTCTTCTGAAACTCATCAGTCTATTCTTGTTCTGAAAAGTGAAGGCCATTCCATGCGAGAAATTGCCAAGAAACTGAAAATCTGGTACAATGCTGTGTACTACTCCATTCACAGAACAGTGCAAACTGGTGCTAACCAGAATAGAAAGAGTGGGAGGCCCCGGTGCACAACTGAGCAAGAGGACAACTACATTAGTGTGTTTAGTTTGAGAAACAGACACCACACAAGTCCTCAACTTGCAGCTTCATTAAATAGTACCCGCTAAACACCAGTCTCAACGTCAACAGTGAAGAGGCGGCTCCGGGATGCTGGTCTTCTAGGCAGGGTTGCAAAGAAAAAATCCCTATCTCAGACTGGCCAATAAAAAGAAAATATTAAGATTAAGAACTTTGCCAAGAAGGCCAGCACCCCGGAGTTGCCACTTCGCTGTTGACATTGAGACCGTTGTTTTGTGGGTAGAATTTAATGAAGCTGCGAGTTGATGACATGTGAGGTGTCTCAAACTAGACACCTTAATGTACTTGTGACCCCGCACGGTAGGGTATATTTATATATTATCCCCCATTTTTTATTTGTAAAACTTGTCATATCTTTTCAATTTGTAATTTGTATTTCTATATAAATCCCCCTCCAAAAATATTTAAAAATATACTGTATATACCCAAACCATATCAACACATTCTAGACCTAATATCAACACATTCTAGACCTAATATCAACACATTCTAGACCTAATATCAACACATTCTAGACCTAATATCAACACATTCTAGACCTAATATCAACACATTCTAGACCTAATATCAACACATTCTAGACCTAATATCAACACATTCTAGACCTAATATCAACACATTCTAGACCTAATATCAACACATTCTAGACCTAATATCAACACATTCTAGACCTAATATCAACACATTCTAGACCTAATATCAACACATTCTAGACCTAACTTGTGCTTTTCAAACTATTCTGTGTAACTAGTGAGGTAGAATAGCAGAATGAACCATACCCTCATAACTCTTCAATTCTCCTCCCTTCTCTCAACCACTCTCCTTACCTTAATCCCTCTCTATCCCTCTTCTCCATTCCACATCTCTCCACCTCTCATTAAATCTCCACACACCAGAGTAAAAGACCTAGAGGATCACCACAATAGAGTATCCCCATACTAGAATATCCCCACACTAGAGTATCCCTACACTAGAGTATAAGACCTAGAATATCCCAACACTAGAATATCCCTGCACTAGAGTATAAGACCAGAGTATCCCCACACTAGAGTATCCCCGCACTAGAGTATACAACTAGATTCTCCCCACACGAGAGTATCCCCACACTAGAATATCCCCGCACTAGAGTATAAGTCTAGAGTTTTATAATCTCTCTCATTCATAAACCCAGCAGCCTTGTAGGGCTGAGCATGTGAAAAATGCCAACTAATCTAACCCTCTACCCTGGATCAGGAAGTCAGCTAAGTAAATCAACAGAGTAATAACATAACAACATACTCAGATTGCAACAGCCAGCAAAAATGCTGAAAAGTTGCCGTTGTATGCCTCGTGGAATAATCGTCCCTGAACACACTCTCAGTGTGTAGGGACCAGCTGGCTCTCCTGCTGTGTTAGGATTCAGACATCATCACCTCAACGGCCCAAATTACTTCCCTCCCCGGCATCTGTGTAAACACAGCAAAGGGTTAATAACTCAGACCTGCACTCCCAGGCTATGCTTTATTTAATCCAATACTGCCTGGTTTGGAGTGGGGGAGAGTGGGGCTGGAAGAGAGAGTGAGGAGAGTTGGAGCTGGGAAATAAGGCTGGTTGGGGGGTGAGTGGAGCTGGAGGGGGAGGTAGCCTGGATCTCTCCCTGTCCTGCTGAGCCCCGTTAGGCTAATACAACCCCCTCCTCTCCCTCTCTTCTTTCCCTCCCTAAAAAGCTGGGCTTTCAGACTGTCTCCCAGGTAACACACACAACTGTGGTACACACACACAAACAGGGACGAACGCAGGGACGCACAAACACACACGCACATGCACGCACACAGGAAATAAGTGCCTGCGGTGCAGAGAGCGTAAGGCTGTTAGCCAACAAACTAGGTGTGAAATCACTACACCTTAGCCCCAGCACGATGAGTCAATCTATACCTCATGTCTCTCTGTCTGTCCGTGTGTGTGCGTGTGTGTGTGTGTGTGTGTGTGTGTGTGTGTGTGTGTGTGTGTGTGAGATTTGATCACGTATCTGGGTGTATTTGTTTGGGTCTCTCCTTTAGGCTGCTGTGGAACGGTCTTGTCTTTGATTTGACTGTGTGTTCGTTTGTTTCACATTTCAATAACTCATTTGGACTCATCTAGCTCAATTCTAGCATGCAGTTACTGCTTGGGCACATAAAAACATCATACTGTCTGTTAATAGAATAATTTCATAAATATAACTGACTCTTTCTGATCAGCAGAATGATAACACTATCAGTAACCACTGGTTGAGACTAGGCCCGCTAAGACAACCAGAGAGCCATACTACACCATGACTTATCTTAAAACCCCTACATTATCTCTCAAACAACATTCTAATTTCAACCCTCCATACATAGGAAAAAAACAGCACAGCAAATAAACATGAGATGTTCCAGGCTGGTGGAAATGACCAGAAATCCCTGGTTGGAGCTGTACGGTGGAATGCTTTAAATGTATTCCTGAAACACAGTGAGATAAGATGAATGCAGCACAGTGAGATAAGATGAATGCAGCACAGTGAGATAAGTGAATGCAGCACAGTGAGATAAGTGAATGCAGCACAGTGAGATAAGTGAATGCAGCACCGTGAGATAAGTGAATGCAGCACAGTGAGATAAGATGAATGCAGCACAGTGAGATAAGTGAATGCAGCACAGTGAGATAAGATGAATGCAGCACAGTGAGATAAGTGAATGCAGCACAGTGAGATAAGATGAATGCAGCACAGTGAGATAAGTGAATGCAGCACAGTGAGATAAGATGAATGCAGCACAGTGAGATAAGATGAATGCAGCAGAGTGAGATAAGTGAATGCAGCAGAGTGAGATAAGTGAATGCAGGCTGGCCGGCTGGCTGGCTGGTTGATAAGCAGTAGAAAGGGAGACTTTCTTTCTGAGGACTGAGGGAGGGAACCATTTGCTGCATTATTCATGCAGCTGAGTAAGGTTTAATTCAAGTCCTGCTCGGTATTGTGCTGTGCTGTGCTGAGTGGAGGGCTGAATGTGTTTGTGTGTGTGTGTGTGTGTGTGTGTATTTGTATTGTGTGTGTAGGGATGAATGTGTGTTTTGCCTCGCCTGTCGTTGCTTCATTCACATGCTCCATGATCCACTTATCAGAGGCCCTGTGGCCACGCCCCCGCCGCTGTACGTTAACATAATATTTCAGCCCAGAGAGAGAGAGAGGTGATACTCGCTAATTATCAAAATCCAGAAAAGAGACGTTCAATTCAACAACCACCTAAAAAGAAGCAATTCCCAAACCTTCCATAACAAAGCCATCACCTACAGAGAAATAAACCTGGAGAAGAGTCCCTTAAGCAAGCTGGTCCTGGGGCTCTGTTGACAAACACAAACAGACCCCACAGAGCCCCAGGACAGCAACACAATTAGACCCAACCAAATCATGAGAAAGCAAAAAGAGAATTACTTGACACATTGGAAATAATTAACAAAAAAAAGAGCAAACTAGAATGCTATTTGGTCTTAAACAGAGAGTATACAGTGGCAGAATAACTGACCACTGTGATTGACCCAAAATTAAGGAAATCTTTGTCTGTGTACAGACTCTTGACCTGGCTGTCACTTTTGTTAATGATCTATTTCACTTGCTTTGGCAATGTAAAACATATGTTTCCCATGCCAATAAAGCCCCTTAAATTGAAATTGAGATAGAGAGGGAGAGGGGGGAGAGAGAAAGAGAGGGAGAGGGGGGAGAGAGAAAGAGAGAGAGAGGGGGGAGAGAGAATGAGAGACAGAGAGAGAGAGAAAAAGAGACAGACAAAGACGAGACAGAGAGAGATAGACAGAGACAAGGCAGACAAAGTGAGACAAAGACGAGACAGAGAGAGAGAGACAGAGACAAGGCAGACAAAGTGAGGAAGAGACAGAGAGAGAGAGACAAGGCAGACAAAGTGAGAAAGAGACAGAGAGAGAGAGACAGAGACAAGGCAGACAAAGTGAGACAAAGACGAGACAGAGAGAGAGAGACAGAAACAAGACAGACAAAGTGAGACAGAGAGAGAGAGACAGAGACAAGGCAGACAAAGTGAGAAAGAGACAAAGAGAGAGAGACAGAGACAGACAAGGCAGACAAAGTGAGAAAAAGACGAGACAGAGAGAGAGAGAGACAGAAACAAGGCAGACAAAGTGAGACAAAGATGAGACAGAGAGACAGAGAGACAGAAACAAGGCAGACAAAGTGAGACAAAGACGAGACAGAGAGAGAGAGACAGAGACAAGGCAGACAAAGTGAGAAAGAGACAGAGAGAGAGAGACAAGGCAGACAAAGTGAGAAAGAGACAGAGAGAGAGAGACAGAGACAAGGCAGACAAAGTGAGACAAAGACGAGACAGAGAGAGAGAGACAGAAACAAGACAGACAAAGTGAGACAGAGAGAGAGAGACAGAGACAAGGCAGACAAAGTGAGAAAGAGACAAAGAGAGAGAGACAGAGACAGACAAGGCAGACAAAGTGAGAAAAAGACGAGACAGAGAGAGAGAGAGACAGAAACAAGGCAGACAAAGTGAGACAAAGATGAGACAGAGAGACAGAGAGACAGAAACAAGGCAGACAAAGTGAGACAAAGACGAGACAGAGAGAGAGAGACAGAGACAAGGCAGACAAAGTGAGAAAGAGACAGACAGAGAGACAGAGACAAGGCAGACAAAGTGAGACAAAGACGAGACAGAGAGACAGAGACAAGGCAGACAAAGTGAGAAAGAGACAGACAGACAGAGAGAGAGGGAGAAAGAGACAGACAAAGTGAGAAAGAGACAGACAGAGAGAGAGGGAGAAAGAGACAGACAAAGTGAGAAAGAGACAAACAGAGAGAGAGAGGGAGAAAGAGACAGACAAAGTAAGAAAGAGACAGACAGAGAGAGAGAGACAGAGACAAGGCAGACAAAGTGAGAAAGAGACAGAGAGAGAGGGAGAAAGAGCACGAGAGCGAGAGAAATAATGCTTTGTCATCTCTTAAGGACAGGTTGAATGTTTCCTATACAGAACAAATACATTAGCAAAATGTGTATGTTTTTCTGCCAGCAGGAAAACTAAGGAAAATGAGCGAGACTGGTAAAAATTGAGGAAATTATCTTCTTTGCAATGTTTTCATGTGTCTATAATAGTTTGTAGTTTACACTCTCTCTCCCATTCATTTAAAATAACTTGTAGTAACACTGTATGCAACTAACAGTCTACAACAGTGGACACTCTCCCTCCCTCTGATCACAGTGGTATTCATCCAAAGCATTAGCATGTAGTGCTAACAGTACCCAGAGCAACAGCAGTCTAACACATCAAAAACTTCAGCATTTAGCGAAATTAACACTATCCTACAACAACACTGGTCCAACACATCCAAAGTGTTAGCATTTAGCGCTAACACAGGTGACACCTCTCCAGATACACAGACCTAACACAACAGACATGGTGTATGGGCCTGCCATGCCAGCCAGTGGGAAGCCCAGAGGAACAAAACAAACAGACGGAGGTCTACAGTGCCACCGCGACCTTCCCCGTGGGAGAGTGACGCTCCTCCGCGCTGCGCTGCGCCAGACAAGACCAGACGCAGTGAAACACATCACACACATCAGTGCTAAATGGACACACACGCACTGCACACACACACACAACAGCTCTCAACAAAAAACCAGTGACATACTGCTAAACAGACTAAGAGACTAGGAGAGGGGGAGGGGAGAGGGAGGGAGAAAGACAGACGAGAGAAGAGAAAGAAACAAGGGAGAAAGGGAGAGGGGCTATTGAGTAGTGTGAAAGGATTGTATGGGAGAGTGAACCCATTGGAAGAGTGAACCCCAGGCATGCAGGCAGGCTCAGACTGGACCCTGGGAAGAGTTGAAAGGGTCTGGAGGAAGGGAGCGAGGGGCGACAACAGGAAGGTGACGTGTTGCATTTAGCCTGGAGGAACTCCGCTGTGTAACACCTCACCAGGACACTCATACAACTGTCCATACAACCTGCCAGGCTCATAGATAGTCTCATAGAGAGAGACATGAAGTCCAGGTCAGGTCAACCCCACAGCCGAGCCTTCAGTTAAACAACTCACAGGGTGCTGCACTGAACTCATTCACCTAGGTTCTCTCTGACAGAATACACGGATAGAGTTGGTCTCAGGCCTTTATGTGACAATCATCATAGGAATTGGCAAGAAAGCGCAACCATATCTGAGACCAGGCTTTGAGTGACACACAGGTTGTGTTTTGCTCTGCTTTGTGAAACGCTTAAAGGAGCTTAAAAACTGATATACACACACTGAAGCATCAAATGTATCTTTAAAAAGCAGCAAAACAGAGATTTAGAGAGAAAGAAAGGAGGGAGAGAGACAGCAAGAGAAAGGAGGAAGGATATTGAAGTGTTGAGAGATGGTTCTGGAGAGGCGTCCATGTGTTGTGTTGCAGACAGACGCAGAGGGAACACAGGGCCACAGCTGCCACCGTGTGTTGTCACAGACAGACAGTGTACCAGCCCAAGCTGCACGGCCATGATAAAGCTCTTCTCCTGTCACACGGTGTCGATGCTATGACCTCACTACCCAGAGAATCACACTGTAACCCCTGCACACAAACAGCATCAATACAATATGTCACTCACACAACCATTTCAAAATCTTATGCGATTAACTTTGTTGTGTCTACTCATTTACGTCAAGCCGAGCAACCATAGGTAGTTTTATAGTTTCAGGCTACCAGTATACAAAAGGGCCTATTCACAAATCCTACACACACACACACACACACACACACACACACACACACACACACACACACACACACACACACACACACACACACACACACACACACACACACACACACACACACACACACACACACACACACACACCTCACACTTTCAAGGAAAATCTGGGCTCATGCTAGCAAATCAATATCCTGTCACTATAAACCATTAGTACACTTATCTCACTCCAGGGGCAGGTCAACCAAGTCAGACTTTATAGAAAGGTATTAGTGAAAATAATATTTTCGGTGTGCCCCAGATCCCCTGCCACCTCTCTCCTCCAACACACATCTCTTTCATTTAATTTAATCTCACATGTATTTAATTTCCTCTCACTCTCTCTCTCTCTCTCTCTCTCTCAATCTCTCTCTCTCTCAATCTCTCATGAGAGATATGTAGAGCTTGATGCATAACTAGAACCAGTGTTCCAACCCTCCGATCCAAACAGCTACAGTATGGCCATGTGGCGTTACCATGGAGACTCCCTGCTGGGGCTCTAATTTGTGAGTGATGTCCTTATCCATACGGGTCAGTCTCCCTCCTTCCTGCTGACTTCCAGCTTCAAACTGACCAGCCAGACCCTTCACATCACAGCAGCCGTATGGTATAGAGCTAGTGGTCTTCAGTTCCCCCTCCTCAACTTCAGCTACAAGTCTTCAGAACAATGATTCATTGTAGTGGATTATCCCTGTGTGATATCTGCTATGAATCTGTCTTTTATATATGATGTACATGAGACTGTTAAGAATATAGAAGGGTCTCTATGGTTCTTTGGAGGGGAATGACTGGAACTGGGAAAAGATGTACTTTCTGTGAATCAGAGTTAGATGTCACTAATATGAAAGAGCGTCTTTGAGAAGTTGTGGGTGTGAGAGGGATACATTGGATATATTTGCATTCTGCTCTAGGCTGGCTGGGGCGCTAGGCTGTTGTGCATATTTAGTGAGGAGACCTGACACCTGCTCTCTCTCCCCCCTCCCTTCCTCTCTTTTCTCCCGACATTTTCGACCTGCTATCATGTCAAGGTAATTGGCCCGTACACAGCCAACCTGTCTCCCAGTCTGACATATGCATAACTCCAGTGGAAACACAAACCAAAAACATGTCAGAAGACTCACATGGGAGAACACTCTGCTCTCTTCCCTCTTACATAACACGTGCACACACACTCACTGACACAACACACACACACACGCGCAAACACACACACAAAATCCAGAGGTCCTGTCGTTTATCACTCCCATTCTACGTTGACATATACTGTATGCCAATTTGGGAAACTCATCTTCTCTAAGTAGCAGATTGTTCCCAACAAACACATCAATGGAAGATGGAAGACAGGCCAAGTTTTAATTAGACAACTTTAATTTAACCCAGTTTCAGTGAGCAGAGGGGAACCAAAAGGAACCACTGAGGCTGCTGCTGGATGAGGAGATGGTGAAGCTGTTGGCTCCTTCACACAAGACCATTTTTTTGAGAAACAAAAAGAAAAGTGAAAGAAAAAAAGAAGAAAAGCAATGTATGCTATGCTCATTAGAGAGGCACATATGGACAGACAGACAGACAGACAGACAGACAGACAGACAGACAGACAGACAGACAGACAGACAGACAGACAGACAGACAGACAGACAGACAGACAGACAGACAGACAGACAGACAGACAGACAGACAGACAGACAGACAGACAGACAGACAGACAGACAGACAGACAGACAGACAGACAGACAGACAGACAGACAGACAGATAGATAGATAGATAGATAGATAGATAGATAGATAGATAGATAGATAGATAGATAGATAGAAGGAGGGAGAAAGGGACTCAGGGGGTATGCTAATTGGGTATAGAGCAGACCTAACTCCATTAAATTAAAATCAAATCCGAAACATTTTACATTTGAATAGCAATTCAAAAGGAAATCATCTTAACAGAGAAAAATGTCCTCCTGTGAGCTACCTACAGTTGAAGTCGGAAGTTTACATACACCTTAGCCAAATACATTTAAACTCAGTTTTTCACAATTCCTGACATTTAAGCCTAGTAACAAGTCCCTGTACTTGCCAGACTTGTGGAGGTCTACAATTTTTTTCTTGGCTGATTTCTTTTGATTTTCCCATGATGTGAAGCAAAGAGGCACTGAGTTTGAAGGTAGGCCTTGAAATACATCCACAGGTACACCTCCAATTACTAGTCTGTGGCAACCTAAATGCCAAACCGGACAAGAACATGACACACTCAGCACACAGGGGGACAAACACCTGCCTGGGCACAACTATTACAACATAACCAACAAAAACAGCTCACAACTCCTGCAGCTCTGTGGCACGCTGGGTATGTACATAGTCAATGGTAGGCTTCGAGGGGATTCCTATGTTAGGTACACCTATAGTCCATCTCTTGGCAGTAGTACTGTAGACTACTTTATCACTGACCTCAACCCAGAGTCTCTCAAAGCATTCACATCCTATCTGTAACGTCCGTCATTAAATGAAGACCAAGGTGCAGCGTGGTAGGCGTACATTTTCTTTCATTTTAAATGTTCCACCAAAAAACAATGAACAACTTAAGTGCAACACATGCAACCCACAAAGACAACTGAAGGTGGGAAAAAGGGCTGCCTAAGTATGATCCCCAATCAGAGACAAGGATCACAGTCTACAGAGCAATACTCAATCACGAGGTATCAAAGCCAAAAGAACTGAGTAATATTAAGAAATGCTATAGATGGAAGGGAATGTAGTTTGGAAACCTACCAAAAAACAATTAGGCAACATCAAATTCAATAGTGAAGGTGTAAACCTGTCAGTAGAAAATCTCAACAGTATATTTGACCTCCCAGCTTCCCTATAAAATCAAAAAATCTCAAATAGAAAACGGAAGAAAATGAACAACAATGACAAATGGTTTGATGAAGAATGCATAAATCTAAGAAAGAAATTGAGAAACTGTCCAACCAAAAACATAGAGACCCGGAAAACCTGAGTCTCCGCCTTCATCACTAAAACAATACAGAAATACACTACGGAAAAAGAAGGAACAGCACGTCAGAAATCAGCTCAATGTAATTGAAAAATCAATAGACTAGAAAATTGGAAAACACTAAACAAACAACAACACAAAGAATGATCTATCTAAAATGGAGCTGTAAACCACTTCTCCAATCTTTTTAGCTCTATAACAAAGAACAAACAGCAAAAACATATACATGATCAAATACAAATCTTAGAATCAACTATTAATTAAAGATTACCAGAACCCACTGGATTCTCCAATTAACTTGAATGAAGTACAGGACAAAATAAAAACCCTCCAACCCAAAAAGTGTGGTGTTGATGGTATCCTCAATGAAATCATCAAATATACAAATTCCAATTGGCTATACTAAAACTCTTTAACATCATCCTTAGCTCTGGAATCTTCCTCAATATTTGGAAGCAAGGACTAATCCTTCCAATCCACAAAAGTGGAGACAAATTTGACTCCAATAACTACAGTGCGATATGCGTCAACAGCAACCTTTGGAAAATCCTCTGCATTATCATTAACAGCAGACTCATACATTTCCTCAGTGAAAGCAAACGTCAAATTGGCTTTTTACCAAATCATCGTACGACAGACCACGTATTCACCCTGCAGACCTGAATTGACAAACAAACAAACCAAAACAAAGACAAAGTCTTCTCATGCTTTGTTTATTTAAAAAAAGCCTTCGACTCAATTTGGCATGAGGGTCTGCTATACAAATTGATGGAAAGTGGTATTGGGGGAAAAACATAACATTATAAAATCCATGTACACAAACAACAAGTGTGCGGTTAAAATAAGCAAAAAAACACACATTTCTTCCCACAGGGCCGTGGGGTGAGACAGGGATGCAGCTTAAGCCCCATCCTCTTCAACATATATATCTTATATCTTCAACATATATATCAGCAGGTACTAGAAAAGTCTGCAGCACCCGACCTCACCCTACTAGAATCTGAAGTCAAATGTCTACTGTTTGCTGATGATCTGGTGCTTCTATCACCAACCAAGGAGGGCCTACAGCAGCACCTAGATATTCTGCACAGATTTTGCCAGACCTGGGAACTGACAGTAAATCACAGTAAGACCAAAATAATGGTGTACCAAAAAAGGTCCAGTCGCCAAGACCACAAATACAAATTCCACCTAGACACCATTGCCCTAGAGCATACAAAAAACTATACATACCTTGGCCTAAACATCAGCACCACAGGTAACTTCCATAAAGCTGTGAACGATCTGAGCGACAAGGCAAGAAGGGCATTCTATGTCCGCCCACCAACCAAGAATTCACAAAATTGGACAAACACCAAATTGAGACTGCATGCATAATTCTGATAGATATCCCCTGTGTACAACGTAGAACACCAAATAATGCATGCAGAGCAGAATTAAGACGATACCCGCTAATTATCAAAATCCAGAAAAGAGCTGTTCAATTATAAAACCACCTAAAAGGAAGCGATTCCCAAACCTTCCATAACAAAGCCATCACCTACAGAGAGATGAACCTGGAGAAGAGTCTCAGCAAGCTGGTCCTGGGGCTCTGTTCACAAACACAGCCCACAGAGCCCCAGAACAGCAACACAATTAGTCCCAATCAAATCACGAGAAAACAAAAAGATAATTACTTGACACATTGGAAACAATTAACAAAAAAACAGAGCAAACTAGAATGCTATTTGGTCCTAAACAGAGTGCACGGTGGCGGAATACCTGACCACTGTGACTGACCCAAACTTAAGGAAAGCTTTGACTATGTACAGACTCAGTGAGCATTGCCTTGCTATTGAGAAAGGCTGAAAGGCTGAATTGAATTGAGAGAGAGAGAGAGAGAGTGAGCGAGAGACAGAGAGAGAGAGAGAGAGAGAGAGAGAGAGAGAGAGAGAGAGAGAGAGAGAGGTGTAGTGTGTTGTGTTCATACTGTGTACCAATACATGTCCTTTCTCTCCAGAACCTGTGATTTTGTTTACCACAGTTTGACAGCTTCCGCCAGGCTGCTGTGGCAAATACTCTGAACCTATGCTTTATTTCTGTTTCTCCCCCTTTCCTACTGGGAAATAAATAACGATGGCGGGTGTTTTAAAGCAATAACTTGCCATTTTATAAAAAATGAAGAGGGGAGTAAATTGCAGAGCTTTTCTTTATGTGCGTCCAATTCACTTCCTGAATAAGGATTACACCATCTGGTTGGGCGACACGGAGGGGTGCTGAGCCATCTGAGCTCATAATCACCACTGTCTCCATCCAGGAACGCATGCACGCACATACACGCATGGACGCACGCACACACACACACACACACACACACACACACACACACACACACACACACACACACACACACACATTCTTAGTTTTCTTCATTATCATCATCATCTGCCAGAGGTTATCTATTTAGAGGCTGAGCTCAACAACACAAACTACTGTCTGCTACTACGGGAGAGAGAGAGAAAGACAGGGATGGGAGATAGAGAGAGGGAGGGTGAGAAACAGAGAGAGAGAGAGAGAGAGAGAGAGAGAGAGAGAGAGAGAGAGAGAGAGAGGGTGAGAAACAGAGAGAGAGAGAGAGAAAGAGGGTGAGAAACAGAACGAGAGAGAGAGAGGGGGAGGGTGAGAAACAGAAAGAGAGAGGGAGGGTGAGAAACAGAAAGTGAGAGCGAGAGAGGGAGGGTGAGAAACAGAAAGAGAGAGAGAGGGAGGGTGAGAAACAGAAAGAGAGAGAGAGAGAGGGAGGGATGGAGGGAGGGAGGGTGAGAAACAGAGAGAGAGAGAGAGGGAGGGTGAGAAAGAGATAAAGAGAGAGAGAGAGGGAGGGAGGGAGGGTGGGTGAGAAACAGAGAAAGAGAGAGAGAGGGAAGGTGAGAAACAGAGAAAGAGAGAGAGAGAGGGAGGGTGAAAAACAGAGAAAGAGAGAGCGAGAGAGGGAGGGTGAGAAACAGATAAAGAGAAAGAGAGAGGGGGAGGGTGAGAAACAGAGAGAGAGAAGGACAGAAACAGAGAGAGAGAGGGAGGGAGGGAGGTCAGGGAGGGAGGGAGGGAGGGAGGGAGGGAGGGAGACAGATAAAGAGAAAGAGAGAGGGGGAGGGGGAGAAACAGAGAGAGAGAAGGAGAGAAACAGAGAAAGAGAGCGAGAGAGGGAAGGTGAAAAACAGAGAAAGAGAGAGAGGGAGGTTGAGAAACAGATAAAGAGAGAGAGGGGGGGAGGAGGAGAAACAGATAAAGTGAGAGAGAGAGAGAGAGAGAGAGAGCGAGAGGGAGGGAGGGAAACAGATCAAAAAAGAGAGAGGGAGGGGGAGAAACAGAGAGAAAAACAGAGAGAGAGAGATAGAGAGAGAGGGTGAGAAACAGAGAGAGAGAGAGAGAGAGAGGGTGAGAAACAGATAAAGAGAAAGAGAGAGGGGGAGGGTGAGAAACAGAGAGAGAGAAGGAGAGAAACAGAGAAAGAGAGCGAGAGAGGGAAGGTGAAAAACAGAGAAAGAGAGAGAGGGAGGTTGAGAAACAGATAAAGAGAGAGGGGGGGAGGAGGAGAAACAGATAAAGAGAGAGAGAGAGAGAGAGAGAGAGAGAGAGGGAGGGAGGGAAACAGATCAAAAGAGAGAGAGGGACGGGGAGAAACAGAGAGAGAAACAGAGAGAGAGAGAGAGAGAGAGAGGGTGAGAAACAGAGAGAGAGAGAGAGAGAGGGTGAGAAACAGAGAGAGAGAGAGAGGGAGAGAGGGAGGGGGAGAAACAGAGAGAGAAACAGAGAGAGAGTGGGACAGAGAGAGACAGAGAGGGAGAGAGAGAGGGAGAGAGGGTGAGAAACATAAAGAGAGAGAGAGAGAGAGAGAGAGAGAGAGAGGGAGGGGGGAGCGAGAGAGAGAGAGAGGGAGGGAGAGAGAGACAGAGAGAGAGAGAAAGAGAGGGAGGGTGAGAAACAAAGAGAGAGAGAGAGAGAGAGAGAGAGAGAGAGAGAGAGAGAGAGAGAGAGGGAGAGAGAGAGAGAGAGAGAAGAGGGGGGAGGAGGAAGAGAGAGCTACAGACAGAGGGAGCAAGTGAAAAACATTCCTACAACTGGAGGAGGTCTGAAGGGAGCTTATGGTAATGAGAGAGAGAGATCCAGAGTCAGATCTCCTCCCCCTCTCTTCCCTCTCTCTCCTCTGCCCCCCCCCCCCCCCCCCCCCCCCCCCCCAAAAAAAAGGTGGATGGCATTTGTCCCCTCTAGTAATAAACAAATTACACATGAAATCAATTCCCACGTCTCCCTGTAGGGCTCTATCGCCCCTCCTCTCTGCCTGCCTGCCCCATCTTCCTGAGGCAAGCTGGGGGAGGTGTGAGGAAATTGAGTGTGTGTGTGTGTGTGTGTGTGTGTGTGTGTGTGTGTGGTGGGGGGGCTGTCTTGCTGAGATGAACACCTGCCCGGGGGAGTCCTGAACCCTCTCCCCCTCATCCCTCTCTTTTCTCTCTCGCTCTTCTTTCTCTCTCTGACAACTCCTGCTAACTAGGCTCCTTGACCCTGTGAGAGAGCGTGGCTCATCAGATCCAATCCCCAAGCCTGTCAATCAAACAGGCCTGAAGAAAGAAAGAGCTTTACTCTCACACTAGAGAGGGCAAAGGAAAGAGAGAGAGAGAGAGAGAGAGAGAGAGAGAGAGAGAGAGAGAGAGAGAGAGAGAGAGAGAGAGAAAGATACTCAACCACAACTCCAGAGTGAAGGGGGGAGGGAGGGAGAAAGGAGGAGCAGAGGGGGAGAGATGGAAAAGGAGTGAGAGAGTAAGTGAAATAAATAATTACAGTGAGAGAGAAGACAGGGAGAACTCAGTAGAGATAAAGTGAGGGAATAGAGAGAGAGAGAGTGCGCAAGAGAGAGGGGGTGTGAACTGATGGCGAATGAGAGTTATAGTGCTGTAAGATAGAGAGGGAACAAGGAGGAGAGGAGAGGAGAGCGGAGCAGAGGAGGGGAGAGGGGGAGAGACTCACAGTTGGATGTTTTACAGTGAGGTAAGATGGGGCACCGAATGTGGATAAACAGAAAAACAAATATGGTTGGAAATCAAATCAAATCATGACATTAAAATGTAACAAACCAAGTGTTTCTACAGAAGGTCAAGAACATTATTTCACAAGAGAAAATAAAGAAATGTTTGAATGAGTAATTCATGTATCAACTTCTACTAAGACAATACTCTATTACACTGAATAAAAGCAGTCTATTATATATTATACTGTATACAGGCCTAAATGAAGGAGCCGAGGTGGTAGGTGGTAGTGATTCAGAGCTTAGTAAGAATCAGTCAAATCACAAGCTCCACACTGCACCACCAAACTGAGTCACACAGAGAGAAAACTTCCAACCACCCTTTTACTCTCCACTTCAACACTTGGAAGGCTGACTGTTCTCAGGTCCAAAGACTGTTCCCAGCTCAGCTCAGACCACCATGAAAGACGGCAGGAAGGAAGGGTGAAAGATTTAACAGAAGGAAATGGGGCCTTTAAAAAACACATCCACACACTGGTGCACCTTCTACAGGGAATGCCCGAGCCAATAATAATACACTCCTGAGAAGAAATGTATTACAATCTCTATTCACACTGCATATTAGTTAACAAAGAGAGGAAGATGGAGAGAGAGAAGGAGAAAAAGAGGGCGAGAGAGAGGAGAGAATCAAAACAAAGAAGGGAGAGTGCCAAATGGGACACGGCCAGTGGAATGAGGGATTGGTGTTGAGTAGAAACCCTGAGAGGAGAGCAAAGCGAGGTTATTTGACAGAAAGCTCTCCATTCCTGAAGGCAGTGCCTCAGGTGATCCCTCACTCCCTCTCTTCATTCCTTCCTTTCTCCCTCCCCCTGGCACACAGCAGGGGACAGCTTTAAAGCAGTTTGTCTTCCCTCTGAAAACTTTCTACCAGGTCATTCTGTGAACCCCAAAAAGACTGTCAATGCAAAAACACCAGTTGTTGTCTCTGTACGATACCATATATACTGTATGTAGACTACATAAATCAAATCTAATTCTATTTGTCACATGCCGAATACAACAGATGTAGAACTTACCGTGAAATGGTTACTTACAACCCCTTAACCAACAATGCAGAATTTTTTTTAAAGTAAGAAAATATTTGGTAAAAAAAAGCCGATAGTCCGGGTAGCCATTTGATTTACGGTTTAGCAGTCTGATTGCTAGGGGGTAGAAGCTGTCAAGGAGACGTTTCGACCTAGACTCCGGTACTGCTTGCCGTAGTTTATGACTAGGGTTACTGGAGTCTTTGACAATTGAAATGGCACAGAAAATGCAACATGCTACACTAGTTGATGGTGATGAAAACATGTTGACACTGGTTAAGGATATAGGATCATGAAAAGGGAAACTATGACATATATCTTATATCACTATCATGCACACGCACCCTCACACATAAGGATGGGACTGATACATGTTTGATCGTGTCTTGATGCTGCTTGTCCTTCATGTTCTAACACTTTAATGTTACCCCTTCCTTGTGTTTAAAAAAATAATAATAATAAAAAATGAAAAAGAAAAGTAATTTAATAAAGGATATCGGAAGTCAAAACATACATGACAAACTGCTGGAAGAGGTGTGCTCTGGTGCGTGAAATCTGTGCACTGGTGTGTGTGGTTGTGTATTGGCATATGCAAAGACTCAAGTAACACAATGCTGAGGTATGGAGTCCCTCAGGCAGGTGGCCACTGAGCCGGCATGGCTAAACGTGGTGTGTATGTCTGTGTGAGTGTGTGTGGCTGAATGTGTGTGAGAGCCACATAAACAGCTGCCTGGCTGCTCTACATAGTGGACCGAAAGGACAGACAGTATACAGTTGAAGTCGGAAGTTTACATACACCTTAGCCAAATACATTTAAACTCAGTTTTTCACAATTCCTGACACTTAATCCGAGTAAAAAGTCCCTGTTTTAGGTCAGTTAGGATCACCACCTTATTTTAAGAATGTGAAATGTTAGAATAATAGTAGAGAGAAGGATTTATTTCAGCTTTTATTTCTTTCATCAAATTTCCAGTGGGTCAGAAGTTTACATACACTCGTTTAGTATTTGGTAGCATTGCCTTTAAATTGTTTAACTTCAGTCAAACGTTTCGGGTAGCCTTCCACAAGCTTCCCACAATAAGTTGGGTGAATTTTGTCCCAATCCTCCCGACAGAGCTGGTGTAACTGAGTCAGGTTTGTAGGCCTCCTTGCTCGCACACACGTTTTCAGTTCTGCCCACACATTTTCTATGAAATTGAGGTCAGGGCTTTGTGATGGCCACTCCAATACCTTGACGTTGTTTTCTTTAAGCCATTTTGCCACAACTTTGGAAGTATGCTTGGGGTCATTGTCCATTTGGAAGACCCATTTGCGACCAAGCTTTAACTTCCTGACTGATGTCTTGAGATGTTGCTTCAATATGTCCAAATAATTTTCCATCCTCATGATGCAATCTATTTTGTGAAGTGCACCAGTCCCTCCTGCAGCAAAGCACCCCCACAACATGATGCTGCCACCCCCACAACATGATGCTGCCACCCCCGTGCTTCACGGTTGAGATGGTGTTCTTCGTCTTGCAAGCCTCCCCCTTTTTCCTCCAAACATAACGATGGTCATTATGGCCAAACAGTTCTATTTTTGTTTCATCAGACCAGAGGATATTTCTCCAAAAAGTACGATCTTTGTCCCCATGTGGGCGGCAGGGTAGCCTAGTGGTTAGAGCGTTGGACTAGTAACCGGAAGGTTGCGAGTTCAAACCCCCGAGCTGACAAGGTACAAATCTGTCGTTCTGCCCCTGAACAGGCAGTTAACCCACTGTTCCCAGGCCGTCATTGAAAATAAGAATTTGTTCTTAACTGACTTGCCTGGTTAAATAAAGGTAAAAAAAAAATAAAAATATAAATGTGCAGTTGCAAACCGTAGTCTGGCTTTTTTTATGAGCGGCCTTTAAAGTTACGTCGATATAGGACTCGTTTTACTCTGGATATAGATACTTTTGTACCTGTTTCCTCCAGCATCTTCACAAGGTCCTTTGCTGTTGTTCTGGGATTGATTTGCACTTTTCGCACCAATGTACGTTGATCTCTAGGAGACAGAACGCGTCTCCTTCCTGAGCGGTATGACGGCTGCGTGGTCCCATGGTGTTTATACTTGCGTACTATTGTTTGTACAGATGAACGTGGTACCTTCAGGCATTTGGAAATTGCTCCCAAGGATGAACCAGACTTGTGGAGGTCTACAATTTGTTTCTGAGGTCTTGGCTGATTTCTTTTGATTTTCCCATGATGTCAAGCAAAGAAGCACATAGTTTGAAGGTAGGACTTGAAATACATCCACAGGTACACCTCCAATTGACTCAAATGATGTCAATTAGCCTATCAGAAGCTTCCTTAGCCATGCTATTATTTTCTGGAATTTTCCAAGCTGTTTAAAGGCACAGTCAACTTAGCGTATGTAAACTTCTGACCCACTGGAATTGTGATACAGTGAATAATAAGTGAAATAATCCGTCTGTAAACAATTGTTGGAAAACTTACTTGTGTCATGCACAAAGTAGATGTCCTAACCGACTTGCCTAAACTATAGTTTGTTAACAAGAAATTTGTGGGGTGGTTGAAAAACGAGTTTTAATGACTACAACCTAACACGAAACCCAAACTGGCTGTGTGCGTGTGCTATCGTGCATACATTTATTTTGTCCCCCTAAACCAAACGCGATCACGACACGCAGGTTAAAATATCAAAACAAACTCTGAACCAATTACATTAATTTGGGGACAGGTCGAAAAGCATTAAACATGTATGGCAATTTAGCTAGTTAGCTTGCACTTGCTAGCTAATTTGTCCTATTTAGCTAGCTTGCTGTTGCCAGCTAATTTGTCCCGGGATATAAACATTGAGTTGTTATTTTACCTGAAATGCACAAGGTCCTCTACTCCGACAATTAATCCACACATAAAACGGCCAACCGAATCGTTTCTAGTCATCTCTCCTACTTCCAGGCCTTTTCATCTTTGAACTTATATGGTGATCGCATCTAAACGTTCATAGTATTACCACGACGACCGGCAAAACAGTTTGTCTTATACGTGGGTATAACCAATGAGGAGATGGCACGTGGGTACCTGCTTCTATAAACCAATGAGGAGATGGGAGAGGCAGGACTTTCAGCGCGATCTGCGGCAGAAATAGAAAGGAGTTCTATTTTAGCCCTTGGCATCGCAGACGCTCGTTGGCGCGGGCGAGCAGTGTGGGTGCAATAATTGAATAACATGGATTTCTAAATGTATTTTGCAACGCTCGCGCATGTGACGTGTCCGGTCTGGTCAGCATGTAAGTGTATGTAAACTTCCAACTGTAGCTTCAGTGCGCTTGTGCTTTCAGTGCTTTCTCTGTCTGTCTGACTCTCACATGTTTGTCTGTCTGGCTGGCTGCTGACAGGTACTGCTACATCAGGTACTGCTCATCTTCTCACTGCACAGATGTGAAAACACAGCTAAAAGCAATGTCGTGGAGGCCTATGCAACGCTTGTTTTCACCAGTCATTCTCTGTGACACCAGGAAAGAAGATGAGGAAAGGAGATGAGGAGAGGAGCTGACTGTAGACTATTACCTCTGAGCCAATGGAACGGTGCAGTATGAAACTGACGTTTGCGAGGCTGATTGCAAGAAGTACAAACTCAGTGGAAGTCATCCTAAAGGTGGTCGAAAATAACTTCAAAGTGAACTTCATGGTCATCGTGAGGATTGATGGTACAGAGAGAGCCATTGCAAAGGCAAGGTACAATGTTGCATCAGCCATTCCCCTGAATAATGCACACTCATGAATAAACATACAGTATAGCTCTGAAGTACACTTCTATAACTGTCCATGTACAGCCTGTGAGGCCTGTTTTTTTCCTCCCTCTCTCTCTCTCTTTCTATTTTGCGCTCATCCTCTGTTTCTCTCTCTCTCTCTCTCTCACTCTCCTGCCTTCCTCCTTCAAACAACACACATGCCTATCATGTACAGTATGTCTCTATTTCTTTGCTTGCTCCCTCTCTTTCTAAATCAAATCAAATTGTATTGGTCAAGTACACATATTCTGCAGATGTTATTGCAGTGCAGTAACACCTAACCATACAAAACAACACACACAAATCCCAAAAATTTAAATAAAGGAATTAAGAAGTATAGAAATATTAGAACGAGCAATGTCAGAGTGCGGAATATAAATATATATGTATATGATGGTGTGTATAGACATTATGGACAGTATATGAATAGAAAAGGTGTGTACAGCAGTAGTTATATAGGATGAGCCTTGACTAGAATACAGTATATACATATGAAGTGGGTAAAACAGTATGGAAACATTATTCAAGTGACCAGTGTTCAATGACTCTACTCTTGTTACCCCCTCTTCACCACCCCACCTTCCTCCATCTTGTCTTCCTCTCTTTTCCCCCCACTATCTCTCTCTATATCTCCCTCTCTCCTTCTCTCTGTCTCTTGCTCTCTCTCTCCAGTCTGAAGATAGTACAGACAGCTGTGAGTCTGAGGTGTGTCAGTCTCGCTGGTCTTGATTCAGTTCTATAACAGACAGGTAGTGGGCTGTGTGAAAGCAGCCATCTAGACAGCACAAAGACTGTCTACTGGGAATTAACCCCTCGGAAGAATACACCCTGCCCGCCTGCCTCTCTATGTCTGTCTGTCTGGCTGCACTACCTCTTATAAATAATACAACGCTTCCCCCAGGTCCTCGTAGACTCTTCTATCCTCCACACCACATTCTCCCCTCCTCCTCTTCCTCCTCCTCCTCCTCCTCTTCTTCTTCTCACCTTTCAGAAATCTTCACTGGAATACCATACATTCATGTTTGTGTGTGTGTGTGTGTGTGTGTGTGTGTGTGTGTGTGTGTGTGTGTGTGTGTGTGCGCGTGTGTGTGTGTGTGGATTAGTCTGCTATCACTGGGGCTCTGTCAGTCTGTCAGGCAGTGGGAAGGGCAGGGACAAAGAGGATAATTTCAATAAGAATACTGCAGCTGAGAGGACAGAGCTCTCCCAATGGGGTGACTTCCACTCTCAGCTCTTACACACACACACACACACACACACGCATGAACGCATGCACAAACGCTCGCACGGACATACACACACATTCACGCGCACACATCCACTGTAGGAGGATATGGGATGAAATGATGGTGTGAAATAGAGGGAGGAGGAGAGGAGATAGATACATAGTCCAATTTGGTGTGTAAAACTACTGTGTTTGGTTTATGTACCCTATGGCCCTATGTGTGTGTATGTGTGTGTGTATGAGTAGGTGTGTGGTTGTCATCCTCTCCAGTCAGTCTTCACCGAACGATCCCCATCCCTAAACCCATGCACCTGTCCCTGCACCTGTCTGTCTGTAACTGCAGGTTTAATCCTGTGAGTGGGGCCCTGGAGTGGCGCTTAAGTTAGGCCCTGGCCCCTTCACCATCATTATCCCCTCCGTCTGGCCCCCAGATCTCTCATTACATGCAAATACAGGCTCTTTATGTGCCTGGTGAATAGGGAACCCCCTCTCTGCTGAACAAGACCCCCTCCTTCCCTAGTCAGAGCTGAAGATAACCCACCAGCCATTACACAGGATCCCCTGCTACACTTTACTATACCATATCATGACCACTTCAGCTTTAGGATCCTTTGAGGGCTGTTAGTGATCAGAAGGCAGCTGGTTTTTGTTGGTGGTATGGTACTCACAAAACACCAGTCTCAACATCAACAGCTATGAGGCGACTCCGGGATGTTGGCCTTCTAGGCAGAGTTGCAAAGAAAAAGCCATATCTCAGACTGGCCAATAAAAATAAAAGATTATGATGGGAAAAAGAACACAGACACTGGACAGAGGAACTCTGGGGGCATCCCGGGGTCGCCTCTTAACTGTTGACGTTGAGACTGGTGTTTTGCGGGTACTATTTAATGAAGCTGCCAGATGAGGATTTGTGAGGCATCTGTTTCTCAAACTAGACACTCTAATGTACTTGTCTTCATGCTCAGTTGTACACCGGGGCCTCCCACTCCTCTTTCTATTCTGGTTAGGGCCAGTTTGCTCTGTTCTGTGAAGGGAGTAGTACACAGCATTATATGAGATCTTGAGTTTTTTTGCAATCCCTCATGGAATAACCTTTATTTCTCAGAACAAGAATAGACTGACAAGTTTCAGAAGAAAGGTCTTTGTTTCTGGCCACTTTGAGCCTGTAATCGAACCTACAAATGCAGATGCTCCAGATACTCAACTAGTCAAAAGAAAGACGGTTTTATTGCCTCTTTAATCAGAACAAGTGGTTTCAGCTGTGTTAACATAATTGCAAAAGGGTTTTCTAATGATCAATTAGCCTTTTAAAATGATAAACTTGGATTAGCTAACACAATGTATCACAGGAGTCATGGTTGCTGATAATGTCCTCTGTACGACTATGAGGATATTCCATTTAAAAAATCAGCCGTTTCCAGCTACAATAGTAATTTACAACATTAATAATGGCTACACTGTATTTCTGATCAATTTGATGTTATTTTAATGGACAAAAAATGTGCTTTTCTTTGACCCCAAACTTTTGAATGGTAGTGTATATGTTTGTGTTTGTGTGTGTGTGTGTATATGTGTTTGTGTATGTGTATTTTTTAATTTTTTTATTTGACCTTTATTTAACCAGGTAGGCCAGTTGAGAACAAGTTCTCATTTACAACTGTGACCTGGTCAAGATAAAGCAAGAAGAGATACTGGTGTGCAAAAGAGCAGAAAAACAAATATGGGGATGAGGTAGGTAATTGGTTGCGCTGTGTACAGCTGCAGCGATCGGTAAGCTGCTCTGACAGCTGATGCTTAAAGTTAGTGAGGCAGATATAAGTCTCCAACTTCAGTGATTTTTGCAATTCGTTCCAGTCAATGGCAGCAGAGAACTGGAAGGAAAGGCGGCCAAAAGACGTGTTGGCTTTGGGGATGACCAGTGAAATACACCTGCTGGAGCGTGTGCTATGGGTGGGTGTTGCTATGGTGACCAGTGAGCTGAGATAAGGCGGAGCTATACCTAGCAAAGACTTATAGATGACCTGGAGCCAGTGGGTCAGCCGACGAATATGTAGTGAGGGCCAGCCAATCAGAGCAGTAGTGGGTAGTATATGTGGCTTTGATGACAAAACAAATGGCACTGTGATAGACTGCATCCAATTTGCTGAGTAGAGTGTTGGAGGCTATTTTATAAATGACATCGCCGAAGTCAAGGATCGGTAGGATAGTCAGTTTTACAAGGGTATGTTTGGCAGCATGAGTGAAGGAGGCTTTGTTGCAAAATAGGAAGCCGATTCTAGATTTAATTTTGGATTGGAGATGCTTAATGTGAATCTGGAAGGAGAGTTTACATTTTAGCCAGACACTTAGGTATTTATGGTTGTCCACATATTCTAAGTCAGAACCGTCCAGAGTAGTGATGCTTGTCGGGCAGGCGGTTGTGGGCAGCGATCGGTTGAAGAGCATGCATTTAATTTTATTAGCATTTAATGTATGTATGTGTGTGTGTGTGTGTATGTGGTTGTGTGCATGCATGTGTGTGTGTGTGTGTGTGTGTGTGTGTACATACCTGGCTAGCTGTGGGGCAGTCTGCCCCGGTCAGTGTTTGCTGCTGGACGGTCCTTTAGCATGGCTGGAGATGGTCCTGGTACACACCTGTATACTGTCACCTGACTCCACCTGCAGCTTGACATTTGGTACCGTGAAGATAGTAGCCACTGGGGTAGGAGAGAGAGAGAGAGAGTTGAGTGAGAGAATGTGATTTATCAGTCATTAAAGCCAACCTCATAGTTTCCTCTTAGAGTCAAAGGATTACAGATTGAGTCAAAATACTCTGAAATGAAGAGAGTTTATCTCTTTAAGGCTTTTTTCGAGAGTTGCAGGAGACACTATCAATGAACTGAGTTATAAAAACACCACTCTCTCACATCCTTTATTTCTTTATCAGAGTCTGTAATGCTCCGAGATATCAGAGTCTGTAATACTAAGCGATATCAGAGTCTGTAATGCTCCGAGATATCAGAGTCTGTAATACTAAGCGATATCAGAGTCTGTAATGCTCCGAGATATCAGAGTCCGTAATACTAAGATATATCAGAATCTGTAATACTAAGCGATATCAGAGTCTGTAATGCTCCGAGATATCAGAGTCCGTAATACTAAGAGATATCAGAGTCCGTAATACTGTGAGATACCAGAGTCCGTAATACTGCGAGATATCAGAGTCCGTAATACTGCGAGATATCAGAGTCCGTAATATAGCGAGATATCAGAGTCTGAAATGCTCCGAGATATCAGAGTCCGTAATACAGCGAGATATCAGAGTCCGTAATACAGCGAGATATCAGAGTCCGTAATACTGCGAGATATCAGAGTCCGTAATATAGCGAGATATCAGAGTCTGAAATGCTCCGAGATATCAGAGTCCGTAATACAGCGAGATATCAGAGTGCGTAATGCTCCGAGATATCAGAGTCTGTAATACTGCGAAGGTCGAGTCAAGGACAATATTATTGTACACTACTTCTGTCTCAGATTCCCACAGTGTTTCTGTTAAATGTCACAATCACAATCCAATTCTCACACACACACACACACACACACACACACACACACACACACACACACACACACACACACACACACACACACACACACACACACACACACACACACACACACACACACACACACACACACACACACACACACACACAGGACTGGGTAGTCTATTATGCCTCCTGTAATTCTTCCATTGTTCATAATAAATCTGTCAAGCTATTGTCTCTATAATTCCCAACACATTAGACAACGGAGTGCATTTTTGGCTGAATAAACCATGTTCTCCTTCAGTCCCTAGCCAGATAACAATAATAAAGATTCAGCTTTAATGTTGAACACGCTGTGTGTGTATATATGTGTTGTGTGTGTGTGTGTACATATGTGTTGTGTGTGTGTGTTTGTGTGTGCCATGTTTCTTTCTTCATTATCTGTGGTGTTGTAATGAATGTAAAGCTCATGTTAGTTAGTGTTAGAGTGCTGACAGTTAGGTTTAACTCCCAGTGGTATGTTGGGCTAGGGCATTTCCCATCAGTCTCTATTCTCCTGCTGCCTGTCTACCTGCTGCACAAAACAACAATCACCATGTTTCACTAGCAGGCTAACACCCAGGATAACAATGATCCCTTTATTTAACTTCTCTTATTCCTTCTCTTCAGAGACATTTCTCCTCTGCTTCCCCTCCTCCACCACCATTTGTTATTCTCTCCCTCCTTTCATTCCTCCCTCCCTCCCTGCTGCTACAGTGTGGATCCACCAAGGACCTCATTTATACAGTGTAACAGTATGAATTAATTTGACTATATTCTTTCTCAATCAAAAGCCTGCCTCTTCCTATGTCTCTCTCTCTCTCTGTGTGTGTGTGTGTGTGTGTGTGTGTGTGTGTGTGTGTGTGTGTGTGTGAGAGAGAGAGTGTGCAATCATGCCTGCACGTGTGTGTGTGCATATGCATGTGTGTGTGTAACAGCACAAAGAGAGCCACCATCTCTCCCAGCCCGGTGACCGCCACAGAGCTCCTGCTTCTCCTAACAGAACAACCTACTGTGGCCTGCTGATAACAGGATTAATAGAGATCAATCAATCCTCATCTGGGGAATTTAAAATGAGAATGATTCTCATATTAAAATGACCAGCCTGTGGGTGGGTTGTCTCCAATGCAGCTCCTATGAAGCTATCTTAACAGGCTTTGGGCTTTGACACTGGTGATGAGAGGGGTGAACGGATAGGATTGGCTCTGTATGTATCTGTGTTTCTAGTCTAACAATATGGGTGGTATGTAATCTCTGAATGACACAGTTGAATGTCCTGTTCTGATTCGATGGCAAATGAACTGTCATGTTGGATGCCAGGTTGGGTATTGTGATGGGAAAATTATAAATGTTTGTAAAAAAAAAATGCTTAGGTTCATATATAAAAATGCATAGTTGACCATTATTCTGGCTACCATGTCTAGAAGAAGAGATCTCAGAGACTTTGAAAGAGGGGTCTCAAAGGAGCAGAGGGGGATTAAAGGGTGTGTGTGTGTGTGTGTGTGTGTGGGGGGGGGGGGGGGGGGGGGGGGTGCGTCTCAGTCACTAGATCTCAACCCAATTGAACACTTATGGGAGATTCTGGAGCAGCGCCTGAAATAGCATTTTCCACCACCATCAACAAAACACCAAACTATGGAATTTCTCGTGGAAGAATGATGTCGCATCCCTCCAATAGAGTACCAGTCACTTGTGTCAAGGTGCATGGAAGCTTGTGGTGGTTCAACGCCCTATTAAGACACTATGTTGGTGTTTCCTTTATTTTGTAGTTGCCTATATACATACCTGTTGTATGTGAGGACTGCCTCCTTGAGGTCTTGTTTCATATCTTGAAAAATTAAAGGAGAGCCGCACACTCTAGGAGCTCAGATGCAATAACTTACTGTAGTACATAATACATACTGTAGGCCTACAAACATTTACAATAGCAAAATCACAAGAATGGCTTCAGATCAAAGTCTACGTTGAGCCCGAGGGGAGCAAGGGTCTTTAAATTAAAGATCCAGGCAGCCTCTCGTTTTAACAGTAAATTGTCGAGGTCCTAGGGAGGGTGACATGTTCGATGCCGATATAACGTAGGGACGAAATCGAGTGGTTCACTTCCAAAAAGTGGACCGCAACTGGGTACGCAAGTTTTTGCACCTAATGGTGCTACGGTACTATTGGTACTTTTAATTGGCACTTGGTTTTACCCACATCATTTTTACCACAAGGACAAGTTCTAAGATAAATAACACCTTTGATTGGGATCTGTTTCCCTGTTTGGGGGTGTTTGAAGGATCTACATTTGTAAGTGACATTGCATTGAGCACAGCCGTTACACTTGTAGTTTCCATCCAGTAGGGGCGCAAATAGAGATTGTACCATTTTGTGGTGGTAAATCAGAGTTCACCAATTGATCTCTGAGATTTCTGCCCCACAAGAATACGACCAAGAGAGGGTCCGAAAACACATTACCGATACTGTCATCTGAACTTAGAATGTGCCAATGTTTGTGAACGATTCCCGTAATTTGTTCAGAGCACTTTGAATACCGGGTAGTTGCAAGAATGCTTCTTTTTGCGAGACTGACCTTGAAAAAGATCCTGTCTCGGTTTGTTTTGAATTTTCTCAATGACAGTATTAATCTGACCATTTTTGTACCCCCTCTCCTTGAATTTTCTTTGCGTCTCATCCATATTTCTGTCTAAATCTGATTGGTTTTTTTTTGCAAATTTTGCAAGTTCCTACAGAATTGTAGGGCATACTGTTTTTCAAGGGAAACAGGTGACAACTATCACCCCTCCACAAACTGTTGCGATCAGTAGGTTTCCTGTAAAGATCAGTGTATAGAGCATTATCCTCACACAAGATCAGAAGATCAAGGAAACTGATTTGACGTGTGTCAGATTACATAGTAAATCTCAGATGCTCAGAACAAGAGTTAAGAAAAGTATGGAACGCCTGGAGCTGTTTTGCATCACCCCTCCATAGAACAAAAATATCATCAATATACCGTTTCCAAATAATAATGTTAGAAAGAATTTTTGAGAGGATTGAAAATGTAACCCACATACAAATGTTTTTCCATGTAACCCACATACAAAGTTAGGAGCCATGGAGGATCCCATAGCAGTACCCTTTGTCTGAATAAAGAAATAATTTAGAAACATGAACTACTTGTGTGAGTTCTATTTCAGCCAATGTTATAATGCATGCACTGGAAGGTAGTTAATTGGGGTCACGTTGCAGAAGAAAATGTTCCATAGCTTCAACACTGCCCTCGTATGGAATATTTGTGTATAACGAATCAACATCAAAAGTAACTAACAAAGTATTATCAGGGAGATCAAGAGATTCAATAATAGAGATCATATTGCCGGTGTCCTTTACAAAGGAGGGGAGCTGTTCTGAGATCATACTGCTGGTGTCCTTTACAAAGGAGGGGAGCTGTTCTGAGATCATACTGCCGGTGTCCTTTACAAAGGAGGGGAGCTGTTCTGAGAGCGTACCGCCAGTGTCCTTTACAAAGGAGGGGAGCTGTTCTGAGATCATATTGCCAGTGTCCTTTACAAAGGAGGGGAGCTGTTCTGAGATCATATTGCCAGTGTCCTTTACAAAGGAGGGGAGCTGTTCTGAGATCATATTGCCAGTGTCCTTTACAAAGGAGGGGAGCTGTTCTGAGATCATATTGCCAGTGTCCTTTACAAAGGAGGGGAGCTGTTCTGAGAGTGATCTAATAAAAAAGTAAACAAAAGTTGATAGAGGGGCCAGTACTGCATCAATGCCCGGGCGCCCTGGAGGTTTTGTAACATTCTTGTGTAATTTCGGCAAAGTATAGAAAGTAGCAATTTTAGGGTTTTGAATAGCCAAAAACTCATGTTCTTTTTTGATTATCTGACCAGAACTTACATACCCATCTAGGACAGTAAAGATCATGTTCTGAAATTGGGCAGTGGGGTCACTTCTGAGTTTCATGTAAAAGGTGTTGTCACACAGTTGTCTATGACCCTCATTTACATAAACAGCCCTATCCATGAGTACAAGTGACCCACCCTTATCAGCAGGGGGGTAAGGACTGATGTATCGGGTTCAAGCAAAGCTTGTTTTTTTGTTTTTCATCCTGAGGTAAGTTATGGGAGGAGATGAACAACATATTTTTCAACGAGTCTGCAATACGTCTCAATAGAGTGATTGTGATTGGATGGGGGTACAAAACAACTCGTACATCAAAAAGGAGTCAGAGTATGGGCAGGTGGAGCAGCCTACATGTTCAGCAGAAATATCACGATTAGGGGAGCTAAAGTATTCCCTGAAACGGATGTTTCTAAAAAACTTAAGCATGTCTACCTTAACATCGAAATCGTTGCACTGAGTTGTAGGCACAAAATATAACATAGGCAGGGCTCAATATATTGCTTGATAAATTGAAGACACTCAGTCCCGTGGGTTCTGGGACCACTGTCACTGGAAGCAGATGAGGCGCTGGTTGTAGAGCGTTGGTCAGACGAGGTGGATAGAAGTGAGCGGCATCCCTCCTGCGTCTGCCATGGAGAGGAGGAGCAGGACCTCTTTTGTCAGGGTTTCTCCAGAAGGGTTCGTATTTCTTGATTTTAAGTTATTTTATTTCTGTAGACAACTTGTCCTGGAGAACTTGGTTAGTTTTCATCAGTTCATTGAATATGCCATCATCATTAACAGCTCCTTGCAGAGCTGTGCGTTTCACTTCGATTGTGTTATCCATTTTAATAAAATCATTGTTCAATTGATCAACAATTAATGTCATTAAATCAATAGAGCATTTGTTAAGGATGGCACACCAGCGCTCACAGAAATCATCTGTGCGCTGTCCCAATCATCGTTCTTTTTGCCACATGAGTCCCTGTGGAATAACGCCTTGACGCACATAATCACTAAGAGTGACTATGTGTAGATACATTCTCGTCTGGCGCTTAGATAAGTCTGAGGGGTCAGAATTACCCCCCGGCATGTCAAAAAGGGACTCCGATACAATTATCTTATCACATTATTTTTGGCTATATTCAAAGTAATCTTGTTTGGGTCTTTAACCAGGTGTCAGGAAAATAATGATCATTGGGCATCGGTAGGGTGCAGTTTACTGGGTAACAGATTCATCTAGAGGTGAAAGAAACATCTGAAAGTAACAGAAAACTCATCTGTTTTTACTTAACAAGTGAGTAAGAAGGAAAAGACATCCAAATGCAGATCTTGAGGTGGACAACTGAGTTCCATCTGGGCTTTTTACAGAGGATCTCTCTGCATGAACAACAACAACCACTAGTTGCACTGCTTTATGGAGAGAGTGCAGGGGGGGGGGGGGGGGGGGTAGAGGGGAAGAGACGGTGAGAGATATGGAGAAATATATAGAAAGCGGGGGGAAGACCATTGCATTGGAGTGATGTAGCGATACAGATACTCCTCTAGACAGAGAGAGAGCGAACAGAGCGAGAGAGAAGTAAAGCTAAATAAAGAGAGAGAGATCCAGTATCTTAGTAAAGGTATACATACTGTCTGAGATCTCCCAGAGCCGTGGAGGAAGCTGGCTGAAGTACTCATGCTGGAGAGCTGCCTGAGCAGACAGACGGTTCTTTGGGAAGCACTGGAGGAACCTAGAGGCTAACTCCTCAGCATGGTCCACATAGCCCAACCTACAGGGAAGACAGACAGACAGTTAACATGGTTCACTACCTACATAACAGAAACAGGGCAGAAGGTAGCCTAGTGGTTAGAGTGCTGGGCCAGTAACTGAAAGATTGCTAGTTCAAATCCCCTAGCTGACAAGGTGAAACATCTGTTGATGTGCCCTTGAGCAAAGCACTGAAACTTAATTGCTCCGGGGTTGCCATTGACAATGGCTGGCCATGGTGTCTCAGGGGGAATTTCCAATTCACACATACAGTATGTATAATACACACTTGTAAATATAAGCACCCATTACAATCGTCTTCTTATTAGAAAGACAACAGACTGTTAGCATGGTCTACACAACCTCCTCTCCCTGGCACGCGCCCGTGACACAGGCCGACCCGGTCACCATGAAAAATGAAAGACTTCATCAGAGAGGGTGAAGACAGAGGCTCTCAACTCCCTGTAGGCTTTCATTGAACTGCTCCTGTGTGTGTGCATGTGCGTGCGACGCATGTGTGTTTGTACGGGGAGGCTCTGAACTCCTGAACCCGCCTACCATCCAGCACCGAAGGGGAAGCAGAAACAGAAAAAAGAACAAAGTACAACCAAGTCAGTCAGTAATTAGGCCTGCAGTCCATTAAATAAACATGATGTTATTCCTCCCTCTGCCGGAGCTACTGAGCTGTGTGTGTGTGTGCATGTACAGTATGGGTGTGTGAGTATATGTGTATGTGAAAGAGAGAGAGTCCTCCACCTAATGCCAGGAACTCTGAAGCCCTCTCCCACTGTTCCTCCTCCTGTCTCTCCTCCTCTCACAGGGCATAGAGCAGATCTACACTAGTGGACCCAATCGACCCCCTCTGCAGAGAGGAACACAGCTAACTGACTCCAGCAGGGCCTTCTTCTCCCTTCATTTCCACCTCAGATGTTGGATGTTGAACTCAATGTAAAAATGGGTAGGTTCCCATTTTAAACGAAATATAACTTTTGAGCCTTGAGGGTGGATGTGAAAATACTGCCCCCTATCCCAAACAGGGTGGGGTAATGCAGGGATTGATCTAGAACATACTGTATTATCAGAAAGTGTAGTGTGCGTTTACAAGGCAGGTTTTAGCATGACAGAAAAAGGTACAAAATCCCATCAGGCATTGCTAATTTGACCTGATAAAAGGTGTCTGAGCAACAACAGAGCCAGAAACAAACAAAAAAAATCACCTCCATATAAAAGCCTTAGAAAACAAAGGGCTTGTGTTGCTGATATAGGTGTGCATTCCTGCCTGCTAATGCTGTCAGCTAGCCTGAGCGGGAAGATTCCCTCGACTAGCTAACTCAGATGCTACGAGTAAACAAGCACACATCTGTGATCGATATCTCCTCCGTCAATCAAACATCCCGGGTCGACGGGACGTTCACAGTGGAAAGAAGCATTCCATCTTCAGAGAGAGACGCCTTTTCATGTCGTTATGTTTCTCCATGAGGAAACCACAGCCGGGACCTGGGAGGGCAGAAAGCATGAGTACATGTGTGTGTGTGTGTGTGCACATGTGTGTGTGTGTCTGTGAGAGTGTATTTATGTGTGTGTGTGTGTGTGTGTGTGTGTGTGTGTGTGTGACTACAGGCAGTAACACCTGCTCCTATTGTTGGCCTTCCCCCACCACTATGCCATGGTTATAACTAAGGCACGGCAGCACCGCAGGACCTTTCAACAGCACCCAACACGGCTAGCAACCAAACAGTATTTTGGAACAAGTCTTTGTGGCTGTGTCAAAACATATCTCCCTACAAGACCCAACAACAGTCCAGGAGAGCTGCTTGCCTTTCAGCATGTGTGAGTCATTGTGGATGAGGGTACTATTGCACAAAGAGATATGTGAGAGCAGAACGGATCTACACACTGACAAGCTCTGTCTGGCATGCAACCCCACCGTCAGCCGAGCTACTTTCAAAGACTCTGCTGGCTAATAAAGTGCTGAACACAGGGTTATATGGGTTATACAAGCTGTACTGAACATACAGTCAATGTAAACAGAGGGGTAGTCTTACCATTACAAAAACACACAAGCACTTCCGAAACCGTTAAACTGAGGAATGCCAGCATGCCGTGTGCTCTGACCCTTACATGTTATTCGCATGCGATGCCTGTGAATGTCTGATCTGATCCAACAAACCGTAGAAGGAGAAAACTGCCCCAGCTATCCCTGTCAGAGTACTAGTGAGAGAGAGGAATTGGGAGGGGGAGAGAGAGAGGAATTGGGAGGGGGGAGAGAGAGAGGGGAATTGGGAGGGGAGAGAGAGAGGAATTGGGAGGGGGAGAGAGAGAGGAATTGGAAGGGGAGAGAGAAAGAGGAATTGGAAGAGGGAGGGAGAAAGAGGAATTGGAAGAGGGAGGGAGGGAGGGAGGGAGGGAGGGAGGGGAATTGGGAGGGGAGAGAGAGAGAGAGGAATTGAGAGGGGGAGGGAGAGGAATTGGGAGAGGAGAGAGAAGAATTGAGAGGGGGAGAGAGAGGGTAATTGGGAGGGGGAGAGAGAGAGAGAGAGGAATTGGGAGGGGGGAGAGAGAGAGGGGAATTGGGAGGGGAGAGAGAGAGGAATTGGGAGGGGGAGAGAGAGAGGAATTGGAAGGGGAGAGAGAAAGAGGAATTGGAAGAGGGAGGGAGAAAGAGGAATTGGAAGAGGGAGGGAGGGAGGGAGGGAGGGAGGGAGGGAGGGGGGAGAGAGAGAGAGAGGAATTGAGAGGGGGAGGGAGAGGAATTGGGAGAGGAGAGAGAGGAATTGAGAGGGGGAGAGAGAGGGGAATTGGGAGGGGGAGAGAGAGAGAGAGAGGAATTGGGAGAGGAGAGAGAGGAATTGAGAGGGGGAGAGAGAGGGGAATTGGGAGGGGGAGAGAGATGCATGTGTTCATATCAACTTCATCAGGACCTGGCACGGTATAAAAGGAGGGGGAAGAAGCAGTGGTCATTAACATTCCTCCCAGTTTCTTTCTTCACATATTTATTTCCTCATAGACTGGCTGGGGTCCAAGGGGAGGAGGGGAGAATGGGGCAGGGGCTAGAGTGGCTAGGCAGAGAGGGTGGAGTGTAGTGGAGCAGGGCCGGGGGGACGTACAGATAGACACGGAGAGGGGCCAGGGACAGACAGACAGACTGTGTGAACTGGAGCGTTCAGCATGCCCATCCTGGGGGGTCAGACATAGAGGGCATGGGAAACGGCAGTCATTCCTCTAAGGTCAGTCTGTCTGTCAGTCAGTCTGTTACCCAGGTCAGTCTGTCTGTCAGTCAGTCTGTTACTGAGGCTCCACTGCTCTGGCTCCACTATCAACTGGCTGACTTTTGAACTCTCACTACTACAGTATCTCTCTCACTACTACAGTATCTCTCTCACTGCTACAGTATCTCTCTCACTACTACAGTATCTCTCTTACTACTACAGTATTTATCTCACTACTACAGTATCTCTCTCAATGCTACAGTATCTCTCTCACTACTACAGTATCTCTCTCACTACTACAGTATCTCTCTTACTACTACAGTATTTATCTCACTACTACAGTATCTCTCTCAATGCTACAGTATCTCTCTCACTACTACAGTATCTCTCTCACTACTACAGTGTCTCTCTCACTACTACAGTATCTCTCTCACTACTACAGTATCTCTCTCACTACTACAGTATCTCTCTCACTGCTACAGTCTCTCTCTCACTGCTACAGTCTCTCTCTCACTACTACAGTATCTCTCTCACTACTACAGAAAATCTACACATACTGTACTTGTAGACACACACACACACACACACACACACACACACGCATGCACGCACGCACATGCACACAAACTGATAAGCATAAAATATACTGCCGCTCTCTTTCTCTCTCGTTTTGAGCCATCAATCAAATGTTATTTTATATTAATCTGAAAAAGGAAACTGTGACACTGCGAGAGAGAATGTGGAACCTTGACTTTTAACCCCTTGGCCATGGTCACTGTGGTCACTACAGAGGCCAAGAGTTCTCACTGAGCCAGACCAGAATACTGTGAGGCATTCTGTGTATCTGTGACCAAATCATCAAGTCACCCTGTCTCTGCCTGTCCCCTCAGGCTCCTGATGAGTGCCAGGGGCAGAGGGTGGTCCACATCTGGAATGCCCCCTGTGCCCTTTCCTGCCATCTGTGTCAGGGCTGACTGCTCTGGTGGCACGACACCAGTGGCATGACCCCGATCTGGGTGCTCCCCTCCTAAACCAGATGAACCCTGAGAAGAGTGTGTGAGCTGTCTGTAGGTCCCGAGGGTAGAGAGCTGAGAGGAAGCACACACACACACACACACACACACACACACGACAACAGCCATCTCTAACTGGGATACTAATGTCTGTTAGGGGACCAGAACAGTCCCAGGGTTCTTCAGTATGGTGGGCTCAGGGAGAGAAAAGAGAGGGATGTATGGATGGAGTGGTTGGGTGTTGGCGGTCTGGAGCATTTTGCCCTTGGGAACTTTCACAGACAGGAAGAGCACAAAAGTGGGTCTGTAGGAAAATGGCCCTCTGACCTGGCATACAAAATGGCCCTCTGACCATGCAACACATATGATTAGGCGCAAACACACACACACAAACCCTCTCTTTCCCTCTCTCTCACCCACACACACACACACACACACACACACACACACACACAACATTTTATGTGACAAAAACGGTACACTTACTTATTCCATGCTTGTCTGAGCTTCTTGGAACTGTAGACAGTAAAGCTGTCTGAATGGGTAAAGACACAGAGAGACAATAGAAACATGTTCATATTCATCATCAGGACACATTTGTGAAGTTTCACAACAAATGTTTCATCGTACAGTATGTGATTTAACAAGAGGTTAACATCAGTTGGTACAGCATGATGCTTGCAACGCCAGGATAGTGGGTTCGATTCCCAAGGCCACCGTACTTAAAATGTACGCATAACTGTAAGTCGCTTTGGATAAAAACATCTGCTAAATGGCATTATTATTAAATATTACAAGTATTTGTGTGTGTGTGTGTGTGTGTGTGTGCGTGCGTGTGTGCGTGTGTCTACGGTATGAATGGCTAGGTGTATGTGTGTGAGTGCACCTCTGACAGCTCGACTCCCTCATCCAAAACCTGTGTGGAGACCTCTGTTTTCAAACTAACACTGTAACTGTCAACCTCCAGGACTAGACTGGGGGAATGGGGGCAGAGAGACAGCTAGACAGCCAACCACGGGTTAGGGAGAGGGGGAGAGGGAAGAGAGAGAGTAGCCACTCTTCCACTACTAGACAGAGGGGGAGAGAGATACAGAATAGCTACAGTTTGAGTTAAGGAGTTATTGAGTGGGAAGGATAGAGAGATGTTAAGACTGTTCCAGAGTCAGGGATTAGACATATATGAGGGAGAGTTGTTTTGATATCCAGATTACTCCTGTCTTTCTCAAATGTCTGATGTACTGTGGTTATACTAAATATCCTCCAGCCCCTCGTAAAGCACCAAGGCCCTGGGCCAAGGTCAGGCTAAGTGTCATGGCTGTCTACGTTTCAAACCTAAACTGTTGTAATGCGAACACCAGAGTGAAACACCAGGACTGTAAACATGGCTGTGAATTATTGAAAGTAAAGCTGAGAATGTGAAGAATCGTAAACAACGTGCTGATACCATCTCTGTGTTTGATTTACTGTCTGGAAACTGATTACAGTTCAGGAGGAAGACTAAAACATGGTCAGACTGAGAAGCTCTCAGTGAGGTAGGATATATTCAGATGGATAGAGTGAGACAACACTGTCCTCTGGTGGTGGGAAGATATGACTACACCCAGTGTTAACTTTCTTCTGATAAAGCATTTTCCCAGCTCCATCTGTTACGTGCTAATGATCACTTTGTGGTTGAGTGATGGTGACAATGAGAGGGTTGAAACAGCTGTTTAGATTAGATCATTGTGACATTGAGCATCCCTTTAGAGCACAAATAAGAAAATAAAAGGTTTTCTCTATCCCGGGATTCAGTCAAAAGATTGTTCACCTTATGGAGGAAACAGGTAGCTTGGAGAGACACTTATTAAGAGAGGGAGGGGGTCTTGCCTTGGACATCTGAGCAGGCAACTGCCTCAATTGCTGATAATAAAATGGTGTATTGTGTGTGTACCTATTGTCATGCAGAGATAGTACACTGATCTGGTACACTGAAGCCAGGTCTGTCTGGATGACAGGAGCAGCAGGACAGAACAGTGTGTGTTGCTCACACAGCTGCCCATGGCAGCAGGACAACATAGAACTATGGCCAACCACAGCCATGGCCACAGGACATGCGATTAGGTGTGTGTGTGTGTGGGTTTGTGTGTGTGTTTCACACCCCAGTTCCTCTGTAATTGGTCACAGGAGATACAGCTAGGCACGCCACTCACATCATGGTACCCCTGCTCTCCCTCTGTCCCTCTTCTTCTCCCTCCATCCTCCTCTCTCTGTCACTCCTCTAATTCCCCCTCTATCTCTCTGTGTGTTCCAGCATGCCAACACTAATCTGCGAGCACCGTCCAGTCTGTCTTTAATGAGCTCCCAGAGGGCAGCAGCAGTAGCCCTAGTCTGGCACAGGGATGGCACAGCGATGGTACGGCTGGCTCACAGGCCTGCCTGGGCTGTGTGAACTACAGAGGCATGCCTCCAAGGTTTACAAAGTAGAACTGGAGTCAAAGTCTGGTTCTGACTGTTGGACCTATTGTGTGTGTGTGTGTGTGTGTGTGTGTGTGTGTGTGTGTGCGTGCGTGCGTGCGTGCGTGCGTTCCTCACCTGGTTTGAAGTGGGGCAGGGAGTGGACCCCTGGCCAGGTATCCTCACAGGGGGTGCCTAGGACCTGAAAGAAGGAATGCATCAGACAAACACACGCTGTGTCCCTATCAACACATTCATACTTCAACAACACAATTGGGCCACAGAGAAAGGAAAAGAGAAGACCGTCTCATAGAGAAAATGTTTTATTTCTATGACCAAAGAGGAACCTCTGAATCACTAAGGTCCTAAACAATGACCACATTTACATGCGCACAGTATCCGGATAGTAGGTTATATCCCACTTAAGGTCTTATTCGTGATAAGCTGTTTACATGTATCTTTGATATCCTGCTCATGAGTACCCCTGTATCCATGAATAAACAGAATATTCCTAATTGAAGGTGATATGGTTTAAATGGTATGGTAACTGAAATATGGACACTGACTGTAGGTTTAGAACCTCTCATATGTAGAGTAATATACATTTTTTTTAAGTAATATATTTGTTTATTGAATATTTAAAACATACAATATACTTGCAGTGAAGCCGCTCAACAACTACATCACATTAGTCATCTGACAGCCTCCCATCCAGAGAGACACACAGAAACAACCAGGGTCAACCAGGGTCAACGCTCAAGGGCACGTCGAAAGATCTCCCACGAGCCCTCCACGATCCCCCCCACAGTTCCCCAAGAGCTGCCCCTCAACCATCCAAGACCCCCCACAACCCCCCCCCCCAAGAGAAAATGAATAAATAAATACAATAATTCCATTCCCCATCCCCAAGACCCCCCTCCAACAAAATGAAGAAAAGAGAAAAAAGAGAAAAACAAAAGACATCAAGGACAACAAAAATCATAACAGCGAGGCCAAATTAATATGTTTGAGTGCATATATGGCACTATTTACATGTGTGTGTCAGTGTATGTGCACATATGTGCATTTGAGTGTGTGTGTATATTGCATGTGTACTCACACCTGCACGGCATCAGCCTCAGGCTGATTAACTGTAACAACACTGCCCCTCAGTGTCATTCAAATGTACTTTTTGTTATGTTTTATTTTGACTTCATTTTTTAAACTTTTATCTTTGACTGTCATTCTATCCCCCGCCCAGCAACTCCACTCCCACTTGTCTCCAATTCCACATCCCAACCCTCAGCTTCCCTCAGCCCATCCCACTTATCTCTGCTGGCCACCCTCTTCGGCTTTCTTTGCAAAATATAATATTATTTCCTGCAGAATTATGTATTTCTTTCAGAGAAATTATACAACATATGTCTCAGGAACAGGAGTGGAGAAAAATGATTTCTTACTGTCACTATTTCAACCACATACAATATGAGCTTTGTAGCTCCTTCAGGGTTATCTTTGGTCTCTTTGTTGCCTCTCTGATTAATGCCCTCCTTGCCTGGTCTGTGAGTTTTGGTGGGCAGTCCTCTCTTGGCAGGTTTGTTGTTGTGCCATATTCTTTCCATTTTGAAATAATGGATTTAATGGTGCTCTGTGGGATGTTCAAAGTTTCTGATATTTTTTTGTAACCCAACCCTGGTCTGTACTTCTTCACAACTTTGTCCCTGATCTGTTTGGCTAGCTCCTTGGTCTTCATGGTACCACTTGCTTGGTGGTGTTGCAGACTCTGGGGCCTTTCAGAACAGGTGTATATATACTGAGATCATGTGACAGATCGTGCAACACTTAGATTGCACACAGGTGGACTTGGTTGCACCAGATCTTATTTAGGGGCTTCATAGCAAAGGGGGTGAATACATACAGTTGAAGTCGGAAGTTCACATACACTTTGACTGGAGTCGTTAAAACTAATTTTTTAACCACTCAACACATTACTTGTGAACAAACTATAGTTTTGGCAAGTTGATTAGGACATCTACTTTGTGCATGACACAAGTCATTTTCCCAACAATTGTTTATAGACTGATTATTTCACTTATAAATCACAGGTTCACAATTCCAGTGGGTCAGAAGTTTACATACACTAAGTTGACTGTGCCTTTAAACAGCTTGGAAAATTCCAGAAAATGATGTCATAGCTTTAGAAGCTTCTGATAGGCTAATTGACATACTTTGAGTCAATTGGACATGTACCTGTGGATGTATTTCAAGGCCTACCTTCAAACTCAATGCCTCTTTGCTTGACGTCATCGGAAAATCAAAAGAAATCAGCCAAGACCTCAGAAAAAAATTTGTAAACTTCCACAAGTCTGGTTCATCCTTGGGAGCAATTTCCAAACACCTGAAGGTACCACGTTCATCTGTATAAACAATAGTATGCAAGTATAAACACCATGGGTGTCACGACTGCTGCCGAAGTCGTTGCCTCTCCTTGTTCGGGCGGTGCTCGGCGTTCGACGTCACCGGTCTTCTAGCCATCATTGATCCTTTTTTCATTTTCCATTGGTTTTGTCTTGTCTTCCCATACACCTGTTTTCAATCCCATTCATTACCTGTTGTGTATTTAACCCTCTGTTTCCCCTCATGTCTTTGTCAGAGATTGTTTTATTGTCAGTGTAGTGTGATTGTTGTATAGGTGTGCGTCGGGTCCTTGTACCCATGTTTATGTACATTTAGTGTTATGGAGCATACTCCGTGGACTTTATTAAAAGACTCCATTTTACACTCCATTTGACTCTCCTGCACCTGACTTCCCTGCCACCTATTACATCTACGCATGACAGAATCTCTGACCATATATATGAAGTCAGCAGGAGAGGACACTATGCCCATGGAGCTGGAGGAACGCGTTCAGGAACAAGCTAGGGAGATTGACGTTATCAGCTCCGTCATGGATCACATTGCCATGAAAATGGATCGCTGGGAGAGACAGGGAGTTTCTCCAGCGCCACCACCACCACAACCGGAATCTCCCGTGAACGATTTTTCCTCTCCGGAATCGAGGATCCATTTATCCCTACCTACGGGATACAACGGAGATACTGCCGGCTGCCAGGGTTTCCTCCTTAAACTGAACTTGTATCTAGCCACGGCCTCCCCAGTACCATCTGACCGTGAGAAGAGTTACGCCCTCGTCTCATGCCTCACCGGGAAAGCCCTGGAATGGGCCAGCGCTGTGTGTAGTAGGGAGGTTGCGGCGCTGGACCATTTTGAGGAGTTCACCCGCCAATTCCGGATAGTATTCGATCACCCACCTGAAGGCAAAGCAGCGGGTGAGCTTCTCTATCATCTGAGGCAGGAGACGAGGAGTGCACAGGATTTTGCCTTGGAGTTTAGGACCTTGGCTGCCGGCGCTGGATGGAGCGACAGGGCCCTGATCGACCATTACCGTTGTAGTCTACGCGAGGACGTCCGTCGGGAGCTGGCCTGTAGAGACACCACCCTCACCTTCGACCAGCTGGTGGACATGTCCATCAGGCTGGACAACATGCTGGCTACTCGTGGACGTCTAGATCGGGGTCTGGTTGTTCCATCCTCCCGCACCCTCTCTCCCGAACCTATGGAATTGGGAGGGATGGTGCGCAGGGAGACCGGAGGGGGTTCCCGCTCGAGCACCATTCAAGGTCGCAGAGAGCACACTGCTGGTCGGTGCCGGGTTGGTTCCTCTGGGAATAGAGAGGGCAGGCAGGGCATTCTGGCGTCACCCCAGGTGAGTAGGCACCATTCTCATCCAGAGCCCTCTGCTGCACTAATGTTTGTCTCTGTCTCTTTTCCTGACTTTTCACTGCATTCCCAGTATAAGGCGCTAGTAGATTCGGGTGCGGCTGGAAATTTCATTAATAAAAGTCTAGCTCATAGTTTAGGGATCCCTATTGTTCCTGTGGATATGCCTTTCCCTATTCATGCCTTAGATAGTCGACCATTAGGGTCAGGGTTTATCAGGGAGGTAACCGCACCTTTGTGTATGATAACGCAGGAGGGTCACAAGGAGAAGATTAGTCTTTTCCTTATTGATTCTCCTGCGTATTCTGTGGTGCTAGGCCTACCCTGGTTAGTTTGTCATAACCCCACTGTTTCTTGGCCACAGAGGGCTCTCACAGGGTGGTCGCGAGAATGCTCAGGTAGGTGTTTAGGGGTTTCCGTTGGTGCTACTACGGTGGAAAGTCCAGACCAGGTCTCCACCGTGCGCATTCCCCCCGAATATGCCGATTTGGCTCTCGCCTTCTGTAAAAAGAAGGCGACTCAATTACCACCCCATCGACTGGGGGATTGTGCGATAGATCTCCTGGTAGACGCTGCATATCCCAAGAGTCACGTGTATCCCCTGTCGCAAGCGGAGACGGAGGCTATGGAGACATATATCTCTGAATCCCTGCATCAGGGGTTCATTCAGCCATCCATTTCACCCGTCTCTTCGAGTTTCTTTTTTGTGAAAAAAAAGGATGGCGGTTTACGCCCGTGCGTTGATTATCGAGGTCTTAATAAAATCACAGTGAAATATAGTTACCCGCTACCTCTGATCAATACGATTATTGAGTTAATGCACGGGGCACGTTTTTTCACAAAATTGGATCTCAGGAGTGCGTACAATCTGGTGCGTATTAAGAAGGGTGATGAGTGGAAGACGGCATTTAGCACCACCTCAGGTCATTATGAGTACCTGGTCATGCCATATGGGTTGATGAATGCTCCATCAGTTTTCCAATCATTTGTAGATGAGATCTTCAGGGACCTGCACGGGCAGGGTGTAGTGGTGTATATCGATGATATTCTGATATACTCTGCTACACGCGCCGAGCATGTGTCCCTGGTGCGCAGGGTGCTTGGTCGCCTGTTGGAGCATGATCTATATGTCAAGTCTGAGAAATGCTTGTTTTTCCAACAATCCATCTCCTTCCTAGGGCATCGGATTTCCACTTCAGGAGTGGAGATGGAGAGCGACCGCATTACAGCCGTGCGTAATTGGCCGACTCCAACCACGGTAAAGGAGTTGCAGCGTTTTTTGGGGTTTTCCAATTACTACCGGAGGTTTATCCGGGATTTTGGTCAGGTGGCAGCTCCCATTACCTCACTGCTAAAGGGGGGCCCGGTGCGCTTGCAGTGGTCGGCTGAGGCGAACAGGGCTTTTGAGCACCTGAAGACTCTGTTTACTTCTGCGCCTGTGCTGGCTCATCCGGATCCCTCTTTGCCATTCATAGTGGAGGTGGACGCATCCGAAGCTGGGATAGGAGCAGTGCTCTCTCAGCGTTCGGGTACGCCACTGAAGCTTCGCCCCTGTGCTTTCTTTTCTAAGAAGCTCAGCCCGGCGGAGCGAAACTATGATGTGGGGAACCGGGAGCTGTTAGCTGTCGTAGAAGCTTTGAAGGTGTGGAGGCATTGGCTTGAGGGGGCTAAACACCCTTTTCTCATCTGGACTGACCACCGCAATCTGGAGTATATCCGGCAGGCAAAGAGATTGAATCCTCGCCAGGCAAGGTGGGCCATGTTTTTCACTCGTTTTGTGTTTACTCTTTCTTACAGACCAGGCTCCCAGAACGTTAAGGCAGACGCATTGTCTCGGCTGTATGACACAGAGGAGCGGTCCATGGATCCCACTCCCATACTCCCAGCTTCGTGTTTGGTGGCGCCAGTAGTGTGGGAGCTGGACGCGGACATTGAGCGGGCGTCACGTGCAGAGCCTTCTCCCCCTGAGTGTCCAGCTGGTCGTCTGTACGTTCCGTCTGCTGTACGCGACCGATTGATATATTGGGCTCACACGTCACCCTCCTCTGGTCATCCTGGGATAGGTCGGACGATGTGCTGTCTTGACGGGAGATACTGGTGGCCCACTTTAGCTAAGGACGTGAGGATTTATGTTTCTTCCTGCTCGGTGTGCGCCCAGTGCAAGGCTCCTAGACACCTGCCCAGAGGTAAGCTACAACCTCTACCCGTTCCTCAACGGCCGTGGTCACACCTGTCGGTGGATTTTTTTGACCGATCTTCCACCTTCACAGGGTTACACCACGATCCTGGTCGTTGTGGATCGGTTTTCTAAGTCCTGTCGTCTCCTCCCTTTGCCCGGTCTCCCTACGGCCTTACAAACTGCAGAGGCCCTGTTTACACACGTTTTCCGGCACTATGGGGTGCCTGAGGATATAGTGTCTGATCGGGGTCCCCAGTTCACATCAAGGGTCTGGAAGGCGTTCATGGAGCGTCTGGGGATCTCGGTTAGTCTTACCTCAGGTTTTCACCCCGAGAGTAATGGGCAGGTGGAGAGAGTTAACCAGGATGTGGGTAGGTTTCTGCGGTCTTATTGCCAGGATCGGCCGGGGGAGTGGGCGAAGTTCGTGCCCTGGGCAGAGATGGCTCAGAACTCGCTACGTCACTCCTCCACTAACCTTACCCTAATACACATTGAAAGGGAGTATCAGCCGGTTCTGGCTCCTTGGCATCAGAGCCAGACCGAGGCCCCTGCGGTGGACAATTGGTTTCGGCACGCTGAGGAGACCTGGGAGGCAGCCCACGTCCACCTTCAGCGTGCCATAAGGCGCCAGAAAATTGGCGCAGACCGTCGCCGCAGTGAGGCCCCAGTGTTCGCACCAGGGGACAGGGTCTGGCTCTCGACCCGAAACCTGCCCCTTCGCCTTCTCTGCCGGAAGCTGGGTCCGCGGTTTGTGGGGCCGTTTAAAGTCCTGAGGAGAGTGAACGAGGTATGTTATAGGTTACAACTTCCCACTCATTACCGTATTAACCCCTCGTTCCATGTGTCTCTCCTCAGGCCGATGGTGGCTGGCCCGCTCCAGGAGGCTGAAGTGCGTAATGTTCCTCCGCCTCCTCTAGACATCGAGGGGGTTCCGGCGTACTCTGTTCGATCCATTTTGGATTCGAGACGTCGGGCGAGGGGCCTTCAGTACCTCGTGGACTGGGAGGGGTACGGGCCGGAGGAGAGATGCTGGGTTCCGGTGGAGGACGTGTTAGATCCTTCCATGTTATCAGAATTCCACCGTCTCCATCCGGATCGCCCTGCACCTCGCCTTCCGGGTCGTCCCCGAGGCCGGTGTCGACGCGCAGCTGGAGCCGCGCGTCAGGGGGGGGGTACTGTCACGACTGCTGCCGAAGTCGTTGCCTCTCCTTGTTCGGGCGGTGCTCGGCATTCGACGTCACCGGTCTTCTAGCCATCATTGATCCTTTTTTCATTTTCCATTGGTTTTGTCTTGTCTTCCCATACACCTGTTTTCAATCCCATTCATTACCTGTTGTGTATTTAACCCTCTGTTTCCCCTCATGTCTTTGTCAGAGATTGTTTTATTGTCAGTGTAGTGTGATTGTTGTATAGGTGTGCGTCGGGTCCTTGTACCCATGTTTATGTACATTTAGTGTTATGGAGCATACTCCGTGGACTTTATTAAAAGACTCTCCTGCACCTGACTTCCCTGCCACCTATTACATCTACGCATGACAATGGGACCACGTAGCCGTCATACCGCTCAGGAAGGAGACACATTCTATATCCTAGAGATGAACGTACTTTGGTGCGAAAAGTGCAAATCAATCCCAGAACAACAGCAAAGGATCTTGTGAAGATGCTGGAGGAAACAGGTACAAAAGTATCTATATCCACAGTAAAACGAGTCCTATATTGTCATAACTGGAAAGGCCGCTCAGCAAGGAAGAAGCCACCGCTCCAAAACTGCCATAAAAAAGCCAAACTACGGTTTGCAACTGCACATGGGGACAAAGATTGTACATATTGTTAAAATATCCGTAAAACGAACAAATGTATAAAATATTGATTACTTTGTAAAGCTTTGTAAGACCCCAGCAGAGGGCAGCAGTGTACCATGACCTGCAGAGCACAACATGGAGAGACAGGGGAGGGGGATTGGATTGTGAGAATGTGTGTATGCCAAACCCCTGACCGCAGCCACACACAAAGGGTGACCCCCCCCCCCCCCCCTCCATGTCCCTCTTTCCCTCGGTCCAGCCGCCCCCTGAGGTGCAGAGTGAAATTAGCTGTCCCCTCAGCCCTGTAGGGAAACACTCACTACCTTAATTACAGCCACACACACACCATCGCAACCCACACCACGACACCGGCCAAGGAAGCTTCATCATTGCCACGGAAACATGACACTTTGCCACAGCGTCATCAACATGCTAATACATCACAACTGAACTATGCCAACCTTTAATTAGTTTTGGGCTGATACACACACACAATTCCACTCCATACCGAAGTCCTGCCCTTTCTTTCTTTCTCCCTCTATCTCTTTCACTCTTTCTCAATTAAATTCAATTCAATTCAAGGGGCTTTATTGGCATGGGAAACATATGTTAACATTGCCAAAGCAAGTGAAGTAGATAATACACAAAAGAGAAATAAACAATAAAAATGAACAGTAAACGTTACACTCACAGAAGTTTCCCTCTATCTCTCTCCTTCCTCTGCCGGCCAGGCCGGGTGTGTTGGTTGATTTCCCCTCTGATCTCTTGTCACTGTCAGGCAGTGCTGTGTGTGCAGGTGTGGCTCGGTGTGTGTGTGCAGTGCTGTGTTTGTTCTGGTGACACATAGCCTTCAGGACGAAAATGAGCTCAGGGATCCGCAGCCTGCCACTCAGGACTGCCTGACTGACTGACTGGCTTCAGAGGAGAAACAGGGGTGTCTCTACCAAACACTAACACTGGTCTGTATCCTAAATGGCACCCTATTCCCTTTCTAGAGCATTAATTTTGACCAGGGCTGAAAGGGGACACGACCAACCATTACTACCACTAATTTCTGTAGCCAGAGTCTCTGTCTTTATGGTTCTAGTGTGTAGAATGTAGATATTACACACTGTCACAGTAAATTAAGTGAAGGGACTAAAATGAAAGTAAGAGATCAAAGTAAAGAAAAGGTATATATTAACACTACCACTACTACTGCCACCTCTACCACCACCACCACCGCTAACGCTACCCGCACCACCACCACCACTACTACTGCCACCGCTACCACCACCACCACCACCGCTAACGCTACCCCCACCACCACCACCACCACTACTACTGCCACCTCTACCACCACCACCACCGCTAACGCTACCCGCACCACCACCACCACTACTACTGCCACCGCTACCACCACCACCACCACCACCACCACCGCTAACGCTACCCCCACCACCACCACCACTACTACTGCCACCGCTACCACCACCACCACCGCTAACGCTACCCGCACCACCACCACCACTACTACTGCCACCGCTACCACCACCACCACCACCACCGCTAACGCTACCCCCACCACCACCACCACTACTACTGCCACCGCTACCACCACCACCACCGCTAACGCTACCCGCACCACCACCACCACTACTACTGCCACCGCTACCACCACCACCACCACCACCACCACCGCTAACGCTACCCCCACCACCACCACCACTACTACTGCCACCGCTACCACCACCACCACCGCTAACGCTACCCCCACCACCACCACCACTACTACTGCCACCGCTACCACCACCACCACTACTACTGCCACCGCTACCACCACCACCACCACCACCACCACCGCTAACGCTACCCCCACCACCACCACCACTACTACTGCCACCTCTACCACCACCACCACCGCTAACGCTACCCGCACCACCACCACCACTACTGCCACCGCTACCACCACCACCACTACTACTGCCACCGCTACCACCACCACCACCACCACCACCACCGCTAACGCTACCCCCACCACCACCACCACTACTACTGCCACCGCTACCACCACCACCGCTAACGCTACCCCCACCACCACCACCACTACTACTGCCACCGCTACCACCACCACCACTACTACTGCCACCGCTACCACCACCACCACCACTAGCACTACCCCTACCACCACCACCACCACTACTACTGTCACCGCTACCACCACCGCTAACGCTACCCCCACCACCACCACCACTACTACTGCCACCGCTACCACCACCACCACTACTACTGCCACCGCTACCCCCACCACCACCACCACTACTACTGCCACCGCTACCACCACCACCACCGCTAGCGCTACCCCTACCACCACCACCACCACTTCTACTGTCACCCCTACCACCACCACCACCACTACTACTGTCACCGCTACCACCACCGCTAACGCTACCCCCGCCACCACCACCACCACTACTACTGCCACCGCTACCACCACCACCACTACTACTACTACTGCCGCCGCTACCACCACCACCAGCACCACCGCCACTGTTAACGCTACCACCACCACCACTACCACCACCACTGCCACCACCACCAGCACTACCACCACTACTACTACCACCGCTAACGCTACCACTACCACCACCACCACAACAACCACTACTACCACCGCTAACGCTACCACCACCACCACTTCTACCACCACCACCACTACCACCGCTAACGCTACCACCACCACTACCACCACCACCACCGCTAACGCTAACCACCACCGCTACCACCCCCACCACTACCGCCACCGCTACCACCACCACTACTACCACCACTACCACCACCACCACCACTACTACCACCGCCACCGCTAACACCACTACCACCACCACCACTACTACTACTACCACCGCTACCACCACCACCACCACTACTACCAGCGTCACCGCTAACACCACTACCACTACCACCACCAACACCACTACTACTACTACCACCGCCACTGCTACCACCACCACCACCACTACTACCACCGCCACTGCTACCACCACCACTACTACCACCACTACTACTACCACCACCACCACCACTACTACTACCACCGCCACCGCTAACACCACTACCACCACCACCACTACTACTACCACCACCACCACCACCACTACTACTACCACCACCACCACCACTACTACTACCACCACCACCACCACCACCACCACCACTACCACCACTACCACCAGTACCACTACCACCGCCACTGCTACCACCACCCAACCAGATACGATCCAGCAGTCTGCACACAACACAGTTTGCACAGCAAGCCAGGCTTACTGACTGGTAAGTAATCCTCTTCAGTCAATCCACTCTTCTGCACCATTAGAGACAATTTACTGAGCGTGAGCACATAGTAAACACCACTATAGCTCTCTAATGGTTGATAAAACAGAGAGAGAAACAGAGACAGAGAAGGGAGAGAGAGAGAGCAAAATAGAAAGACTGTGTTCACTATGAATGTGCCAATGAGCTCAGTGTGATTTGACTGGGTGTTATAATACAACCCATTACAGTTGAACTGTCTCAGTGACTTTAGCCTGACTTTCATCTCACACTCTGTCCCAGATAGCACCCTATTCTCTATATAGTGCACTACTTTAGACCAGGACCGAGGGCTCTGGAGTGGTCAGAAGTAGTTCACTATGTAGGAAAAAAAACTATGGGACATCAGTGTTTAGCTGTCTCACCTCTAGGCCCTGACAGACGTTCCACTACTGTGGTAATGGGATTGGTAATACACTCCAATCTGTGTGACAGCTAGGGTCTCTGTGACAGAGTCTCTGTGACAGGGTCAGGATAACTTTCCCCTGACCCTCTCAGGCCATACAGCACCTGAGGACAAAATCACTATACCACAAGATGGTAAGGTTTTTTCTCAATCTATTCAACTGTAATAGAGAACAAGATCTCATTGAGTGATGTAGCTGCACACACACACAAACACAAGCACACACACACTTAATAGAAGCGATGTATCTACAGTCAGAGGCTGTTTCTTCTGAAATAACCTCAACCAAGGAACAAAAGCAATTTGAAACCCGATCTGTCATCTGATTGAGCTCCCCTTAAAGCACCAAGGCTTTAGTATTCACCCCAGAGGACAGAGGAGAACAGTGGGATCGATCTAGCGAGGGGTAACCTTGACCAAATAACAGGGGCTACACACACCAGCTCCTAGCCTCGTCTCTCACTGAGCCCCATCTCTCAAACACACAGAGCAAGAGAGACAGAAAATGCAAGAGGTAAGGCTAGACAATGATGCTGCTGTCACATTAGAACAACTTGTTAGTAAATGAGACAGGAAATAGAATAGGGGAGATGAAGACATATTTGAAGTCCTAGATCACGTCGCTTCAGCATAGCAACAACTTCCGTGGCATATATACATGGCCTTGGTTGGCTGACTATAAGTCCCTCCATTAAGTCAGGCAGGCAGCCCTATAGGTACCCCTATCAACATGGCCAGCATGGCCCCAGACCATTAGAGGTGATAGACAGGGCTAATCCAGGGGACTTTGCTTGTCTGTTTGTCGAGCAAACACATATACACACACACACACACACACACACACACACACACACACACACACACACACACACACACACACACACACACACACACACACACTGTCGAGGGCAAGGGCAGATGAGGGCAAGAGCTGATCCTGCTACACACAAGGAACTTCTTCCCCTATGACGGCATAGAGCTGAGCAGAGGGAGGATGAAGGTTTGGGCATAGAGCTGAGCAGAGGGAGGATACAGGTTTGGGCATAGAGCTGAGCAGAGGGAGGATACAGGTTTGGGCATAGAGCTGAGCAGAGGGAGGATACAGGTTTGGGCATAGAGCTAAGCAGAGGGAAGATACAGGTTTGGGCATAGAGCTGAGCAGAGGGAGGATACAGGTTTGGGCATAGAGCTGAGCAGAGGGAGGATACAGGTTTGGGCATAGAGCTGAGCAGAGGGAGGATACAGGTTTGGGCATAGAGCTGAGCAGAGGGATGATACAGGTTTGGCTGAGGGAGCAGAGGGGAGGGGAAGAGGGGAGGGGGTACATTTGAACACAGATGGGGTGGGATAGCACACCTGTCTCTTGCTCTAGGGGGCAAGTCATAGTGAGGCACCAGAGGGAATGGAGAGGGGGGGGGGGGTGTCAGCAGTGGACAGACAGGGACTGTGGGGGAGGGGTATGAAGGGGTGCACAAGGAGACAAGGGGACATGCTCAAATCCACAATCTGGTTGAGGTGTCAGATAGAAACAGCCTACATTATTGATGTGAAGAGTTCTCATGCTCTTTGAAGTGAAGGAGAGGAGAGGAGAGGAGGAGAGAGGAGAGGTGGAGGGGAGATTAGGCTGCCATGTGAATGTCAGTGTCTTTGTGAGGCACATCAGAGAGGGAGAGGAGCACAGCACATCGGAAGGACGGATGAGGCAGGGAAGGGAAGAGGTCTGACAGACACATCACAGCCCAGGCAGACAACAGCCTTCAAAGATACCTGTTTAGAGGCACTCTGAACCCACTCACTGACTCTCAGCACCACACCGCTCTGACGCACACAGCTGGAGCGCACACCTGGGTTCAAATAGTATCGGTTTGCTTTCAAATACTTTGGCTGCACTTTTGAAATTGAGCTTGCCTGGCACAACGGAAACCAAAGGAATAGTCCCAAACCAATCAACGATACGAGCTACCTACAGTTGAAATCAGAATTTTACATAGAACTTACCCAAATACATTTAAACTCAGTTTTTCACAATTCCTGACACTTAATCCGAGTAAAAATTCCCTGTTTTAGGTAAATTAGGATCACCACTTTATTTTAAGAATGTGAAATGTCAGAATAACAGTAGAGAGAATGATTTATTTCAGCTTTTATTTCTTTCATCACATTCCCATTGGGTCAGAAGTTTACATACACTCAATTAGTATTCGGTAGCATTGCCTTTAAATTGTTTAACTTGGGTCAAACATTTCGAGTTGCCTTCTACAAGCTTCCCACAATAAGTTGGGTGAATTTTGGCCCATTCCTCCTGACAGAGCTGGTGTAACTGAGTCAGGTTTGTAGGCCTCCTTCCTCACACACGCTTTTTCAGTTCTGCCCACAAATATTCTATAGGATTGAGGTCAGGGCTTTGTGATGGCCACTCCATTACCTTGACTTTGTTGTCCCTAAGCCATGTTGCCACAACTTTGGGAGTATGCTTGAGGTCATTGTCCATTTGGAAGACCCATGTGCGACCAAGCTTTAACTTCCTGACTGATGTCTTGAGATGCTACTTCCACATAATTTTCCTACTTCAGGATGCCATCTATTTTGTGAAGTGGTGTTCTTCGGCTTGCAAGCATCCCCCTTTTTACTCCAAACAGAACGATGATCATTATAGCCAAACATTTCTATTTTTGTTTCCTCAGACCAGAGGATATTTCTACAAAATGTACAATATTTGTACCCATGTGCAGTTGCAAACATTAGTAAGGCTCTTTTATGGCGGTTTTGGAGCAGTGGCTTCTTCCTTGCTGAGCGGCCTTTCAAGATATGTCGATATAGGACTCGTTTGAAAAACAAGTTTTAATGACTCCAATCTGAGTGTACTTCCGACTTCAACTGAAACTACGGCATTTGTAGCAGATTGAGGGAAGATCTTCTGAGTTTCTCAGTTTCAGGTTCAGTGCCGTATACACTGCAGGAGACATCTAGTTAACTGTAGCTGGATGGAAGGCGCTGAAACTTTCCCCTGCCAGGTCAACTGACATGTTCCAGACATGTCCATCAGTCAGGTCAAAGGTCAGGACAGACGACAGGACAGAACAGTCAGCATAGCTGAGACAGACTCCGTCATCATGAAGTGCTTTGAGAGACTAGTCAAGGACCATATCACCTCCACCCTACCTGACACCCTAGACCCACTCCAATTTGCTTACCGCCCAAATAGGTCCACAGACGATGCAATCTCAACCACACTGCACACCGCCCTAACCCATCTGGACAAGAGGAATACCTATGTGAGAATGCTGTTCATTGACTACAGCTCGGCATTCAACACCATAGTACCCTCCAAGCTCATCATCAAGCTCGAGACCCTGGGTCTCGACCCCGCCCTGTGCAACTGGGTACTGGACTTCCTGACGGGCCGCCCCCAGGTGGTGAGGGTAGGCAACAACATCTCCTCCCCGCTGATCCTCAACACTGGGGCCCCACAAGGGTGCGTTCTGAGCCCTCTCCTGTACTCCCTGTTCACCCACGACTGCGTGGCCACGCACGCCTCCAACTCAATCATCAAGTTTGCGGACGACACAACAGTGGTAGGCTTGATTACCAACAACGACGAGACGGCCTACAGGGAGGAGGTGAGGGCCCTCGGAGTGTGGTGTCAGGAAAATAACCTCACACTCAACGTCAACAAAACTAAGGAGATGATTGTGGACTTCAGGAAACAGCAGAGGGAACACCCCCCTATCCACATCGATGGAACAGTAGTGGAGAGGGTAGCAAGTTTTAAGTTCCTCGGCATACACATCACAGACAAACTGAATTGGTCCACACACACAGACAGCATTGTGAAGAAGGCGCAGCAGCGCCTCTTCAACCTCAAGAGGCTGAAGAAATTCGGCTTGTCACAAAAAGCACTCACAAACTTCTACAGATGCACAATCGAGAGCATCCTGGCGGGCTGTATCACCGCCTGGTACGGCAACTGCTCCGCCCTCAACCGTAAGGCTCTCCAGAGGGTGGTGAGGTCTGCACAACGCATCACCGGGGGCAAACTACCTGCCCTCCAGGACACCTACACCACCCGATGTCACAGGAAGGCCATAAAGATCATCAAGGACATCAACCACCCGAGCCACTGCCTGTTCACCCCGCTATCATCCAGAAGGCGAGGTCAGTACAGGTGCATCAAAGCTGGGACCGAGAGACTGAAAAACAGCTTCTATCTCAAGGCCATCAGACTGTTAAACAGCCACCACTAACATTGAGTGGCTGCTGCCAACACACTGACACTGACTCAACTCCAGCCACTTTAATAATGGGAATTGATGGGAAATGATATCACTAGCCACTTTAAACAATGCTACCTTATATAATGTTACTTAGCCTACATTATTCATCTCATATGCATACGTATATACTGTACTCTATATCATCGACTGTATCCTTATGTAATACATGTATCACTAGCCACTTTAACTATGCCACTTTGTTTACATACTCATCTCATATGTATATACTGTACTCGATACCATCTACTGTATCTTGCCTATGCTGCTCTGTACCATCACTCATTCATATATCCTTATGTACATATTCTTTATCCCCTTACACTGTGTACAAGACAGTAGTTTTGGAATTGTTAGTTAGATTACTTGTTGGTTATTACTGCATTGTCGGAACTAGAAGCACAAGCATTTCGCTACACTCGCATTAACATCTGCTAACCATGTGTATGTGACAAATAAAATTTGATTTGATTTGATTTGACAGTGGTGTCATCTTTGTCACCATGTGTTGTTAACAATGGCCTTGCCTTCTCTATAGGGACAGAGATTGAATAGAGTTCATGGGTAGTTTGTCTGTCTGGTCACTGAGCTATGAGGGGATTACAACTGACCCGTCCCTCACTGACAGACAGCATGCAGGTCACTGGTGAAACAGGTCACAGTCTGCCCAAGTTCAGGAAGAAAGAGACAGAGGGAAGGGAGATCCCTAGTCAGTTGCAAAACCGAATGCATTCAACCGAAATGTGTCTTCCACATGCCTTAATCAATGTGTCTTCCACTGCCTTAAAAAACATCCACATCATCCACACATCACAATCAACATCCACCTGCCTTGCTCAAGGGCAAAAACACACATTTTTCCACCTTGCCGGCTCAGAGATTCAAACCAGCGACCTTTCGGTCCAATGCTCTGAACCGCTAGGCTACCTCTCACCCATAGAGAGAGCACAACCCCAGCTCATCAGATCATGGCCATGCTCAGTAGCCATAAAATGGAAGAAAATGGTCCGAAACAGAGTAAAAAAATGGGGTAGCTTTTTGTTTTCAGTTGCTCTGCATTTTGATGTACCTTAATGAACACGACCCAGGGTCACGACCAGCCAGGGGACAGGGGTTAGTCACCCCACAGATCAGAACCAGAACCACATGGATCAGCCTCTTCTCCCACTCACACTGGGTGGAATATGGTTAGTAAGCTCTGACTCGAGAGACCAAGTTCACTCTCCACTGGGGCTTGACAGATGCTCAGTCACATTGGGTGGTCAGGCTGTTGCCGCCAACGCGGCGGTTTCTGGAATGACATCATTTATTTACCCAGTGGCAGGCGGCAGCCACCTCTCTGTTTCAGATCAGATTGAGTCGTGTGTAGTGGCTTACGCCGCAAACCAAACTCATATTACTGTGTGTAAGCGTGTGTGTGTGTATGTGTGAGTGTATGTGTGTATGTGTGTGTGTCTCATACTAAACTCATATTACTTCATCTCCCTGGATGTAGAGATAATTACCTGGTTTAGGAATAATTCAACCTGTATTCTCTGGTTTAACCAGCCTCCTCTCCTCTGGCTACCTGCACAAACACTAACACACATGTTCAGACCGACAAAGACACACACACACACACACACACACACACACACACACATTTAGACAGACAAAGCACACACTGTGCTCATATGTTCAGTCCAACATAGCCACACACACACACGTACAGTCAATTACAGCCACATACATTGATCAGACAAAGTCACTCACATGTGGTTTTCAGTTTCAATTCTCTGTCTTTACTCAACAACATAAACTGTTACATTATCCATAGGATATGCTGTCCTTGCTAATGCACCCCTGTGTGTGCGTGTGTTGACGTGAGAGAATAATTCATTCCCTAGGTGACAGAGGCGACAGCATCGTCCATCACACTAATGCAAGGAGAAAGGCTCATTGTATTCTGTAAACACACACACACGCGCACACACACACACACACACACACACACACACACACACACACACACACACACACACACACACACACACACACACACACACACACACACACACACACACACACACACACACACACACACACACACACCTCTGCTCTGACAGCCTTTCCTACAAATAGACCTGTCCATATTCCTACTGTTCTTCCGGGGGATGTAATCTTGAACAGAGTGACAGTCAGTTAACCAGCTACAATGGGCCTGGGCTCGTACCACGCATATCTAATTCAGACGGACAGAGGGGACGGAGACCCTGCTGTAACTAGCAGCCAGCCAGTCAGCCAATCAGCCAGTCAGCCAGTCAGCCCATAAGGAGCTATGCTCACGACTCAGGACCAGGTAAAGAGCAACACTTGAGCATAAACACACAGATGCTCTCTGTTCAGGATAGCCAGGGCTTTGGAAGATTACAACAGAACACCAACATCAAAATAAAGCAACGACTTTGAATAAATAACAGCCATTAGTTGATTTGATTCTGAAGAAAAAGAGAGTTGAAGAAAAAAAGAGAGCAGGAATGAAAGGGGGATTAAAATGGAAATGTGAGTGTCAGATAGGGTTGCACATTTTAGGGAATATTCAGAAATGGAAACTTTCTGTGGGAATTAATGGGAATATATGGGAATTAACAGGAATATATGGCAATTAATGGAAATATATGCAAATTAATATTACTATCATTTAAATGTAGATGTTTTTTGCATTGGATATATTTACCATATCATATGGAGACAGAAACAAACATTTTACCTGATCATAAGTAGACATAGTTGCAAATGATTAAATCCTTCTAATTGAAATAAAAAACAATTTAGTTACAAATGTAACTTTAAATAAATGAGTTGAATCTTCACATGGGATGATTTCACTGAACAACAAAAGAAAGGGAATATTGAATGATCCCCAATGATCCATCGCATCTCCCAAAAACGAAAGGTTTGGTTGTCTTCCTCTCAGGCTTCCATGTCTTCTTCCATGTCCACCAATTTTTCAGCCCTTTTATTGGTCAGTCTGTTGCGTGTTTTGGTGTGTGTGTTCCCAAACAAGGACCAGTTGCGCTCTGAGGCGGCTGATGTTGGTCGGAATTGGAGGATGGAGGCAACAGGGGAAAGAGCCTCAGATCCACAAAGTCCCTTCCACCAGGTGGCTGATGAGATACGTTGGTACGACTGCCTTACTGCATCTCCATCCCAAAGCCCTTGCTTAGAAGTGTACTTCACCAGACGGCCAAGAACCTTGCATTGGATATAACCATAGACATTGTTGATCTCTGTACCAGACAGGATGCTCTTGCCAGCGTACTTGGGGTCCAACATGTACACTGCGGTGTGTATGGGCTTCATGCAGAAGTCTTCATGGTTTTTGATGCATTTCAGAACTGCAGTTTCCTCTGCTTGGAGCAACAGTGAAGTGGGTAAGGCAGTAGGGATTTCTTCTCTTACATCTGCAAGCAGAGTCTGAACATCAATCAGGATGGCATAGTCTCACTAAATCCATGAAATGGCTACTGCTATAGGTTTCAGGAGATTCAGGGTGCTTACCACTCTCTCCCAAAATACATCATCCAGGAGGATCCTCTTGATGGGTCTGTCCATATCGGCAGACTGTGATATGGCCATTTCTTGGAAAGACTCCTTTCCCTCCAGGAGACTGTCAAACATGATGACAACACCACCCCAACGGGTGATGCTGGGCAGCTTCAATTAGAGGTTGACCGATTAATCGGAATGGCTGATTAATTAGGGCCGATTTCAAGTTTTCATAACAATCGGAAATTGGTATTTTTGGACGCCGATTTTGCCAATTTTTATTTATTTGTTTACACCTTTATTTAACTATGCACATCAGTTAAGAACACATTCTTATTTTCAATGACAGTCTAGGAACGATGGGTTAACTGCCTTGTTCAGGGGCAGAATGACAGATTTTTACCTTGTCAGCTCAGGGATTCAATCTTGCAACCTTACAGTTAACTAGTCCAACGCTCTAACCACCTGCCTCACGAGGAGCCCGCCTTTTACGCGAATGCAGTAAGAAGCCAAGGTAAATTGCTAGCTAGCATTAAACTTATCTTATAAAAAACAATCAATCAATCAATCATAATCATAATCACTAGTTATAACTACACATGGTTGATGATATTACTAGTTTATCTAGCATGTCCTGCGTTGCATATAATCGATGTGGTGCGTATCGTTGCTCCAACGTGTACCTAACCATAAACACCAATGCTTTTCTTAAAATCAATACACAGAAGTATATATTTTTAAACCTGCATATTTAGCTAAAAGAAATCCAGGTTAGCAGGCAATATTAACCAGGTGTAAATTTACTGGATAGTTTCCGACCCTTTGCAACCCTAGTGTCAGCCTAACTCTGACAGGTGGAGCTGTTTGTTACGCTAACTGACCGTCTAGCTGCCAGGCCAAGCAGACCGGTGGACATTTTTACAGATGCATTTCTCTATCTGTCTTTTCTTCCTCTAGCTGACAGCAGAGTACACAGACACACAACAGGACGAGACGTGATTGGGGTGGGAGAAAATATAAACGGCTAAATTTAACGTGTTCAATTACTCAAATGTATGCTAATCATATTCATAACGCCACAAAAGGCCAGTTAATGTTTGAACGTCCAAACACTAATTATTGCCATCTGGATTATGAGAAACACATGCTGAATCAATAATAAGAAATAATAATGATTCTACAGTCAAGGTAAGACTGTAAGCCTAGTATAAGCACATCTCTGGCCTCCTCATGTGTATGGCTTACAGGGGCTGTGAGCTATGTTATTAACTACACAGGTGTGATCCTCTTAAAACAGGGGATTCATAAGGTCTTCTTATTGTGGAGAGAATAAGGAGAGGATAATCAGAACACAATATAGACCTGTCAGACATTATCCCACCACCCCCTCCTTTCCCATCCTCTCCCCTTCTCCCCCTTCCTCTCCTCTGCCTCCTCTCCCCTCTCCTCCTCATATCCGGACCACCTAGGTACCCCAGGAGTGTTTGCTGAAGAAAACCCTTATCTCCACTGGATAACATTTTAATTTTACCCCAGACAATCAGACAGCCCCCTCCCCATTTCTCCCCAACCCTCCTTCCACCCCTCCTTTCCCCTTACTCCTCCTCCCCCCAAACTGCCTTCCACCCCTCTCTTACCCTTGCCACTCCTCTCCCCAAACCCCCTTCCACCCCTTGTTCCTCCCCTCCTATCCTTCTCCGCTCCACATGCTACCTGCTAAATGGCACACGACTCCTCCCCCACCCTAACTCTAAACCTATCCCCTAAAGGTGTCTGCATGCTTCCCATCCAAAACAGTTCAAACAGTTTGTGCACTTTATGACAACATTTTGTGACGTTTTTGTTGGTTTTGATATTCGGCAAGATTTTTTGGTCTGTTTCGTGCGCACAACTATTATTCTTGAGGCGAGCCGAAGTTGGTAGCCGAAGTCTAAGCCCCTTCATCGGTGACTGGTCAACAGTAGGGATTCTTCATGAAGTGTTTGTTGTCATTCAACGAGAGACTAATCGTTTTCATGCAAATTAATTCCAATTGAGAAATTTTGAACCAAACATCTTAGCTAGATGGAACATTGGGGACTAAAATCTCCTTAGCAAAAACTTCAAAATGAATGAGGCCATGTAGCCTATAGTACATACCATTTTGTGTGTATTTACAAGTGAAGCAAACGCTCTTATTAAACGTGTAATTCCTCAAATGTATGCTAATCATGTTCATAACGCCACAACAGACCAGTTAATGTTTGAATGTTCAAACACTAATTATTGCCATCTGGTTTTTGAGAAACACATGCTGAATCAATAAAAAAGTGAAAAACAAATTGTGTGAATGTGTGGGGATTGGCATTGAGATGATCAGAGGTGTTATTACCTCAGAGAAATAATAATGATTCTACAGTCAAGGTAAGACTGTAAGCCTAGTATAAGCACATCTCTGGCCTCCTCATGTGTATGGCTTACAGGGGCTGTGAGCTATGCTATTAACTACACAGGTGTGATCCTCTTAAAACAGGGGATTCATAAGGTCTTGGTATTGTGGAGAGAATAAGGAGAGGATAATCAGAACACAATATAGACCTGTCAGACATTATCCCACCACCGCCTCCTCTCCTCTCCTCCATGCCTCTGCCTCCTTTCCTCTCCCCTTTCCTCTCCTCTCCAAATCTCCTCCTCTTCCCTCCCCTCATATCCGGACCACCTAGGTACCCCAGGGGTATTTGCTGAAGAAAACCTTTATCTCCACTGGATAACATTTACATTTTACCTCAGACAGTCAGACAGTCCCCTCCCCCTTCTTCCCCCTAACCCCCCTTCCACCCTTTCCCCTTACCTCTCCTCCCCCCAAATCGCCTTCCACCCCTCCCTTCTCCTTACCCCTTCTCCACCCAAACACCCTTCCACCACTTGCTCCTGTGAGGACAGACACTGGGAGACGAGAAGCAAGTACAGGGAGTGAATATTTCATAAATAACAGACATGAAACAAAACACAGATAGCGTCTGGACAGGGGAAACATAACGACATTAATGCTGACACTGTAATCAAACTGAGGAACAGACAGATATAGAGGAGGCAATCAATAAAGTGATGGAGTCCAGGTGAGTCCAATGAAGAACTGATGTGCGTAACGATGGTGACAGGTGTGCGTAATGATGGGCAGCAGGCGTGACAGCTCCTCGCCTCCTATCCTTCTCCGCTCCACATGCTACCTGCTAAAGGGCACACGACTCCTCCCCCACCCTAACTCTAAACCTATCCCCTAAAGGTGTCTGCATGCTTCCCATCCAAAACAGTTCAAACAGTTTGTGCACATTATGACAACATTTTGTGACGTTTTTGTTCCTTTTGATCTTCAGCAAGGTTTTTTTCGTCAGTTCGTGCACACAACTTTTTTTCTCGAGGTCGAGCCGAAGTTGGTAGCCAAAGTCTACGCCCTTTCGTCGGTGATTAGCAACAGTAGGGATTCTTTAAATAAGTGTTTGTTGTCATTCAACGAGAGACTAATCATGTACATTTCTTCCACTTGAGAAATGCTGAACCAAACATCTTAGTAACATTGAACGACTAAAATCTACTTAGCAAAAACGTTGAAATTAATGGCAGATTTCTTGAAATATCTTAGATTCATATTTTTTGTTGTTGTTGATCAAATGTTTTTATTATTTTTAATAAGGTATACATGGGACAGAAAAACAAGTAACAAGACCGAACAAGACAAACAGCTCCCATCCCACACCCGTCCCACAGGACTTCCCCAATCCAAAGTTAGATTAGTGGTTCACAATAGCAGTCTTTTTACAGAGTCATACCTTGAAGAAGGAGCAAATATGTTTCCCCATGCATGCGTCCTACAGATATTTCCATGTTTATAATGTCCATGAATGACAGCAGCCACTGCTGTCTGCTTAAAGAATGAGGAGCCTGCCAACATGAGGCCAGAATTTTCTTGGCTGCTGTTAATCGAGCCAGCTGAATACGTCCCTGTTTGGCAGATAGGTCTGAAGTAGTGTCATTGTTTAAAATAAAATAAACTGTGAACACGATACATTTCTACCCATTATGTCAGAAAGACAACCCCAGAAGCGTAAAACCCCTGGGCATTCCCAAACCACATTAAAAAATTTGAGGGCTCAGTGAGCAATTTGGGGTTTGTCTGGTTTTCATCTTAGATTCATTCGGACTATTTTAAGGATGTGTATACTGTCTACGGTGTCTCAAGTTGGACTAACAGTACTATTGCCACTTTTTTCAAATTTTTCAAGCGAAGGTCTTTTAAGAGAGTATGCGAGCACACTCGTTCAGTTCGCTTAGCCGAGTTTGGCTAGGCTCCAGTCGAGCCGAAGCATGCGGAAGGCTTGAGTCTAGAATAGCCTTTTCCTTGTGGGGACCGGTGAAATGTCCCCACTTGTCCGAATTTTCCTTGTTTTACAATTTTTTTCAAACACACACACCCTCACACACTTATCCCCAGCAGCCCTTGGCAAAAACAATCAAACCGCTTTGCCTCTTTGTCTTCACACCTGACACCTGACTCTGCCACTGCTTTCTGAAGACTGATCCCAGACAGCGCTGGACTGTGCTTTTCAACTTGTCCCGGTCCCATCTGCCTATTGGACAGATGCCCTGAGGAGACGCAGCTGAGTGGTGATGGACAGTCAAATGTCCCAATCAGAGGTCACTGGGTGTGGCATGTAACTGGAGAGCTCCAGAGGTGCAAACAGGGTAGCCTATAAACAACGGGTCCCATCCGCTGCCTCTGCTCTCTGCAGGGTCAGGGAGTCAGGAAGAGTTGGGGGCAGGTGACTACTTGTTTCAATAGTTAGAGGGCTGTTAGTTAGTGGTCAGGAGAGGGACTGTAAGGGTTTTCTACAGGTATGCAAACATTTACTACAGTGTGCACTAATGAACATGGTCACGTCCAGCCAGGGGTCAGAAGATAAAGGTCACCCCATAGATCAGAACCACAGGGATCATCAGCCTCTACTCATACTCAGACTGGGTAGAATGTGTTTAGTATGCGTTCAGTAAGTTCCGACAGGAGAGACCGCATTCACTCTCCACACAGTTACGTTGGGTGGTCAGCCCCCTCTCTCTTCCTAATCTGACTGAGTTGTGTGCAGTGGCTTATGCCTCAAAACCAAACTCATATTACTGTGTGTGTGTGTGTGTGTGTGTGTGTGTGTGTGTGTGTGCGTGCATGTGGCTTACTTCTCAAACTAAACTCATATTACTGTGTGTAAGCGTGTGTGTGTGTATGTGTGAGTGTATGTGTGTGTGTCTCATACTAAACTCATATTACTTCATCTCCCTGGATGTTGAGATAATTACCTGGTTTAGGAATAATTCAACCTGTATCTCTCGTTTAACCAGCCTCCTCTCCTCTGGCCACCTGCACAAACACTAACACACACATTCAGACAGACAAACACACACATGTTTAGACAGACAAAGCACATACTGTACACATATGTTCAGTCCAACACAGCCACACACACGTAGTCAATTACAGCCACACACATTCAAACAGACAGCCACTCACATGTGGTTTTCAGTTTCAATTCCCTGTCTGTGCAGACAGTATGGGTGTTCTTGTGTCATCAACACTTGCTATTTACTCAAGAACATGAACTGTTACATTATCCATAGGATATGCTGTCCTTGCTGTGTGTGTGTGTGTGTGTGTGTGTGTGTGTGTGTGTGTGTGTGTGTGTGTGTGTGTGTGTGCGTGCATTGATGTGTCATTCCCTAGGTGACAGAGGCGACAGCTTCGTCCATCACGCTAATGCAAGGCAAAGGCTCATTGTATTCAGTAAACACACACACACACACACACACACACACACACACACACACACACACACACACACATACCTCTGCTTTGACAGCCTTTCCTACAAATAGACATATCCATATTCCTACTGTTCTTCCGGGGGATGTAATCTTGAACAGAGTGACACTCAGTTAACCAGCTACATTGGGCCTGGGCTCGTACCACGCATATCTAATTCAGACGGACAGAGGGGACGGAGACCCTGCTGTAACTCGCAGCCAGCCAGTCAGCCAATCAGCCAGTCAGTCAGCCCCGCCCACTCACGTCTCAGGACCAAAAAAAGAGCAACACATGGCATAAACACCCACAGGCTGTCTGCTCAGGATAGCCAGGGCTTTGGAAGATTACAACAGAACACTGACATTCATATAAAGCAGCGGCTTTGAATAAATAACAGCCGTAAGTTGATTTGCTCTCAGCTCACACACACTTGCCCATGGAGCTCTGTGGGGATGGGATAAAGCATGGCAACGACGGGGATAAAGCAAGGTAACAAAGGGGATAGCTTTAATTCGGTTACGGATCATTAGAATGGCACTGCTGGAGATTAGCTTCTCTTCTCTCAGGGAAGCAGCATAGATACCTTTGGTTTTTAGCTGCAAACAAACAAATAGGCTTCACAACACATAGTAAATAGCCCAATGGGCTGGCTCAGATATTGTCTTGTCACATTGGTTTTTCCATCATGGTTCCAGTGAATATCGTAGATGGATGAGCCGGCTAGTGAAGTATAGGCCTTCAGCTTGGCTACATAGTGTGAAATGTTGGACAATTATACAGTAACGGAATTGCGCTAAGACTCCAATTATTCTATTAAAATGTATGCTAAACAAAAAACATTCATTTCAAAGTTTAACAAACCATACAACTCTATGCACAAGGACTACTTTTAACAAACAACTGTGCAGATGCAAACTTTGGTAACAGAATTTCGGTAAAATCATTGTTTTGTGTCCACGTTTTACAAAAAGTCTTAAATATATGCTCCCAATGAAGATGCAACCATGTAGAAAGAATGGGGTGTCAGCTATGTCATGACACATAGACTTTGAAAAAAATATTTTGGTTATTGAACTATAGTAAGTGAAGTGGATTTACACCCGGTAACGGAATTTCATCATGGGTCCCAGGTCTGTATTACACAGAAAATAATAATTATGGATAAGAAATGTAATTATTTTCATGGTGATGGATCCTAAATAGGTATAAACATGTGCCATGTTCGTCGTAAGAACACTCGGACCAAAGCGCAGCGTGAAATCGGTTCGACCTATTTTATTTGAAGTGAACTGCACAAAAACAATAAAGAATAAACGAAACGTGACGTTCTGGAGTGCTCACAGGCAACAACACAAAAACAAGATCCCACAAAACACAGTGGGAAAATGGCTGCCTAAATATGATCCCCAACCAGAGACAACGATAAACAGCTGCCTCTGATTGGGAACCATACCAGGCCAACAACTTAGATTACCCACCCTAGTCACACCCCGATCTAACCAAAATAGAGAATAAAAGTCTCTCTATGGTCAGGGCGTGACAACATGCAATATCCTCCTTTGCATATTTGGGTATTATTCTACACACATATTCTACACAAGACCAAATTTGGTTGGTCCGGACAGAACCAAATCTGAACCAATAATAGACGTCTATGTTGCACAAGTTTGGACATCAAAATACAGCACAGTAGAGCTCAGTTGAGTGCAGTACAGCACAGCATATAACAGGAAAGTTGAGTAGAGTCGAGTTCAGTACAGTAAAGTTTAGTTCAGTACAGTACAATACAGTACATTATAGTTTACTCAACTCTAGTGCATTCTACTGTATACAGTAATGAACTATACTCTACTTTTCTTTACTGTACTGTGCTGTATTGTGCTGTCCAAACCAGCTGTTGTTTGTAACTACTATGATTTCCCATTGTAGCCAATTCAATTGCAGAAATTCAGTTTTTTGGAAATTCCTTTACCAATTTTGAGTTTCACCACTTATAAATTCATAAACAAAATGGATATCAGTAAAAAACCCGATAACTAACTTTCATTATCCTCCGTCGTCATAAGGGAGAGAAATTTGAAAATATCTTAAAGATATATGGGATTTTGGAATTACAAGGCACAATGTTTCTTAACCTTACAGTAGGCAGACAAATGTCTCCAAAAGTGTTGATATTAGTTCAACATTAGTGTGTTTTGATGTATTTCTTATACCTTTTAAGACTTTTTTCTGGTAGACGTTATCTAAGAACTATTTTCCATCTGTTTGACAATAAATCAAATCCTTTGCTTATTCCAAATGGTTGAAAAATGCTATGCTTTAATTAGGAAAAATAAATAGACTCTTAACTTCAATTTCACACCAAATTTGACATGCTCTTATGAACTTCACATGCTGGTGCTCATGGGTCCTTTTACATGCAAATGACCAGGGTGTTAGTGTGGGTCTAACTTTTTTCAAAATGCCAACTGACTTTTGGCAGACTGAGTACATATCAGACAGGGATGCTAGGTGACCTTTCTCTCTCCTTCACAAACACACTGGCCTATTAGAGGGGCGTGACTCAGCATAATCTCTCCACCGACAGACAGACAGACAGACAGACAGGCAGACAGAAGGTGCTGACACGTACACATGTACCAACCACAGGAGGATGGTGGCACCTTAATTGGGGAGGACGGATCGGAATAAGTGGAATGGTATAAACAACATCAAACATATGGTTCCATGTTTCCATTTGATGCCATAATATTTGCTCTGTTCAAGACATAATTTTAAACCGTCCTCCCCTCAGCAGTCTCCTGTGGTACCAACGCACGCACACACACGCACACGCACGCACGCACACGCACACGCACACACACACACACGTGTCTCTGGCCATGCGTCAACTCTTGACACTGAGGAGCTGAGCAGGACATGATTCCAAAGAAACAGAGAGTTGAAGAAAAAAAGAGAGCAGGAATGAAAGAGGGATTCAAATGGAAATGTGAGTGTCAGCCTAACTCTGACAGGTGGAGCTGTTTGTTACGCTAACTGACCGTCTAGCTGCCATGCCAAGCAGACCGGTGGACATTTTTACAGATATATTTCTGTATCTGTCTTTTCTTCCTCTAGCTGACAGCAGAGTACACAGACACACAACAGGCGTGATTGGGGTGGGAGAAAATATAAACGGCTCAATTTGACGGGTCAGTACTTCTTAGCCAATGCAATATAGTGAGAGTTGTCTCAGTGTGGTGCCATTTTGGTTCAATACGTTGGGTGAGTGAGTCCATGTCCATCCTGGTCCATGAGGCTGTCGTGTCTCTACTATGGTTAAATGATATCTCATGCTATTTTCAAATCGATTAGCTAGCGTTTAATTGATTACGTGGTTGAATTAAACCATGCAACAATTAAACCATTAATAACCTGGAGCACCACAGAAGCATTAGTTTATATGGAGCGTCTATCTCCCGAATCCACTTCAATCTGAAGATCTTTTATATCAATAGCAGTCAATCAGTCATTAATTATTATTTACCTAATATCAGTCTCATCTGAACGTCATAAAATTCTTGGTTATCTGCACGAACCCAGCCTTTACTTATGACTCATCCATACACAAATTGGCTCAATGACTTAATTACTAACTAATTAAACGATTACAGAATATACAATACATGATAACATTATACAGTACATAACATCCCTAGTGGACCAAACAAAAGCAGTTTGCTTATAACATGATAGATTCAGAGAGGAAAAGGGGGATGTGGAGGAAGACAAAGGAACATGGGTCTCTATCGGACATGGAAAGCTATTCTCGCATAAATATGAATGCATATGCACTTTAACAATCGCTCGTTCGGATAAAGGAATGTATTTACGATTGAGCTGGTGATGTGAGGCTCTGGTTTGCCCAGTCGAGGTCGCCATTGTCCTTTGTAGATTCTGCCGGGTCGTCGTGGAGTGAGATGTTTATCTCACTAGTGGTCTTCTGCGTCAGACAATGCTCTTACTAGATTTGCTACCATTCCAGCTGCAGTGTGTTAGGCTGTAATCTAGGACTCACTTCTTGAGTGGTCAATAGTTCAGAGTTCATACCATTTCACGTGTGGAGCAAGCGCTCATGTTTTCTGGCCTGTAGGGTTGAAATTAGAATTAGCCCTTTTTAAATGTGAGGACAAGTCCTCACGGTATTTGGACCTGAGGATTCTTTTCGTCACGGAGGCTATTATTCAAGAGTGGAAAAGGGGTTGGTCTACTATTTCCAACCAAAGTCTATTCATTTGGGCGTGGATACTGACTTAGTTAAACTTTACATGGAGGCCAATTCTTTCATTTTAAAGGTTAACATCACATTACATCATTTCGCAAATAGTTTAATCTTTACTCATTCATTTTATACAAGAAATAGATGCGAGCCTCATAACTGAGGAACCTGTATAAACAGAGTTAGGGTAATGTGGCTGTATTGTCTTTCATGAGGTCACGAACATGAAACAAAATGGACCGGCTCGTAGCTGGCTTCTCCACCGACCGTTTACACATTCTCTAAAATAGGAATATTGTTCAATTCTCAAATTCAGGGACATAGAATTTGGCGTAAAACTTCACCCCCCTCTCCTCCTAACAGGAGAGGGGGGATTGCTCACATCTCTGCTAGCCAATTCACTGAAAGGGCTAGCATCATGACAAGGCCATATAACCTGTACATAATATTGTGTGTGTATTTACAAACGCTCTTATTAAACGTGTTCAATTCCTTAAATGTATGCTAATCATGTTCATAACGCCACAAAAGGCCAGTTAATGTTTGAACGTCCAAACACTAATTATTGCCCTCTGGATTATGAGAAACACATGCTGAATCAATAATAAGAAATAATAATGATTCTACAGTCAAGGTAAGACTGTAAGCCTAGTATAAGCACATCTCTGGCCTCCTCATGTGTATGGCTGAGCTATGCTATTAACTCCACAGGTGTGATCCTGTTAAAACAGGGGATTCATAAGGTCTTGGTATTGTGGAGAGAATAAGGATAGGATAATCAGAACACAATATAGACTGGTCAGACTTTATTCCACCACCTTCTCCTCTCCTCTCCTCTCCTCTCCTCTCCTCTCCTCTCCTCTCCTCTCCTCTCCTCTCCTCTCCTCTCCTCTCCTCTCCTCTCCTCTCCTCTCCTCTCACCTATATCCTCCTCTCCTCTGCTTCCTCTCGCCCCTACCCTTCTCCCCTTTCCTCTCCTCTGCCTCCTCTCCCCTCTCCTCCTCATATCCGGACCACCTAGGTACCCCAGGGGTATTCGCTGAAAAAAACCTTTATCTCCACTGGATAACATTTACATTTTACCTCAGACAGTCAGACAGCCCACCCAATCCCCGTCCATCCCTCCCTTCCCTTCCCCTCCCCCCAAACATATACCTCTCCCTTCCCCTTCCCTATCCTCCGCCCAAACCCCCTTTCATCGCTTGCTCTGCCCCTACTATCCTCTGCTCCACCTGCAGCCTGCTAAAGGGCACACAGACCCCCTCCAAGGACCTGCTGCCAGGTGCGCCTCCATCGATACCCAAGCTGGCGACAGGCCATCCCACTACTGGGTCTCTCCCCTCTTTTCACTCTTTCCCCTCTACCCCTCTCTCTTTGTGTCTGTGTGTTCAAGGGGTGTACTGGATGGATGCAGGGAGCAGAGAGGGCTGGGGTTTTGGGGGGAATCTTACAGATGTGAGGAGAGCAGACAGCCCCAATTTTCTCTTTGGCAAAACAGACAATCAATAAAATGCTTTTATACAGTATCTCTCTCTCCCCTGCTATCTGTCCTCCTAGGATGCTTTGTGTAAGATTCCCTGCCTGGGGCATACTCCCTACACACACAGATTCACACAGACATACAAACACACAGACGCACACGCACCCACACACTTCTCCTCGACAGCCCTCGGCAAAACAAACCGAACCTCTTTGTCTCTTTGTCTTCACACCTGACTCCTGACTCTACCAACCTCCGTCTCGCTCTCTCTCGCTCTCTTTCTCTCTCTTTCTTTATCCCTCTCTTTCTCTCTCCCATCATCTCAGTAATTGTCTGCATTAACTCGTTTCAGAGGATGAATGAATATGAATTCATCACATTAACACTCCACTTCAATTCAGCCGACGGGGGGAATTATGGAGGACAGATGAGCTGATTAAGGGATTCATGAGACCTCACACAGCCATAAAATATTGATGCAGTCAGGCTCTGAGTCCTGTTCAGAAATATATCTATCAATCTATCTACCATTCTTATTAATCCCTAATCACTGATTCCTTAAATAAGCAGCTAGCGGAAGAATTGAATAGCTATCTGACCCTGAGTTAAAGAGGTCCACAGACCTCATGCTGATTAGATCAAGACCCAAAGGTTAATGCTCAAGTACACAAATACTCAAGTACACAGTAAACACAGTCAATTGGTCAGTCACAACAATGATTCAGATTGCATCATTCAGATAGATACTGCATGTGTTAAGCAGTATTGGTGTCTCTGATGGGTCTTTGGCCTGGTTTGATAACTACCTCTCTCAAAGCCAGAACATCTGCTGTCTCAGCCACTGCCTGTCACCAAGGGAGTACCCCAAGGGTTGATCCTAGGCCCCCACACTTCTCTCAATTTATATCAACAACATAGCTCAGGCAGTAGGAAGCTCTCTCATCCATTTATATGCAGATGATAGTCTTATACTCAGATGGTCCCTCCCTGGATTTTGTGTTAAACGCTCTACAACAAAGCTTTCTTAGTGTCCAACAAGCTTTCTCTGCCCTTAAACTTGTTCTGAACACCTGCAAAACAAAGTTCTTGTGGTTTGGTAAGAAGAACGTCCTTCTCCCCACCGGGGTGATTACTACCTCTGAGGGTTTAGAGCTCATAACAAGTACTTGGGAGTATTGCTTGACGGTACACTGTCCTTCTCTCAGCACATATCCAAGCTGCAGGCTAAGGTTAAATCTAGACTTGGTTTCCTCTATCGTAATCGCTCCTCTTTTACCCCAGCTGCCAAACTAACCCTGATTCGTATGACCATCCTACCCATGCTAGATTATGGAGACATAAATTATAGATGGGCAGGTAAGAGTGCTCTCGAGCGGCTAGATGTCCTTTACCATTCGGCCATTAGATTTGCCACCAAAGCTCCTTATTGGACACATCACTGCACTCTATACTCCTCTGTAAACTAGTCACCTCTGTATACCCGTCGCAAGACCCACTGGTTGACGCTTATTTATAAAACCCTCTTAGGCCTCACTCCCCCCTATCTGAGATATCTACTGCAGCCCTCATCCTCCACATACAACACCCGTTCTGCCAGTCACATTCTGTTAAAGGTCCCCAAAGCACACACATCTCTGGGTCGCTCCTCTTTTCAGTTAGCTGCAGCTAGCGACTGGAACGAGCTGCAACAAACACTCAAACTGGACAGTTTTATCTCAATCTCTTCATTCAAAGACTCAATCATGGACACTCTTACTGAACATTGTGGCTGCTTTGCGTGATGTATTGTTGTTTCTACCTTCTTGCCCTTTGTGTTGTTGTCTGTGCCCAGTAATGTTTGTACCATGTTTTGTGTTGCTACCATGTTGTGCTGCAGCCATGTTGTGTTGCTACCGTGTTGTTGTCATGTGTTGCTGCCATGACGTGTTGTTGTCTTTGGTCTCTCTTTATGTAGAGTTGTGGTGTCTCTCTTGTCTTGATGTGTGTTTTAGCCTATATTTTTTATTTTAATCACAGCCCCCGCAGGATGCCTTTTGCCTTTTGGTAGGCCGTTGTCATGTCTTTACTATCATAAACTGAAGACTGGTAGTTTTTTATCAAAGATTCTCTGTAATTAGTTATTACGCGATTAGACTGATTAATCATGTAACCGTAATTACTAGGAAGTCGGGGCACCAAGGAAAAATATTCAGATTACAAAGTTATCATTTCCTAAAATAACTTTTCAAATATTTTATCTGATCAATTAGTCTTCGAATTCATGAATTATTTACTTTACCTCACATTAGTCTCGTTCCAAACGTCGTAAATTGTTGGTTCTCTGCACGAACCCAGTCTTCACTATGAGTCATCCATACATCAATTTTCTTAAATAATTACTAACTAAGTAATTCACAGAAATGCATAAACAAACAAACAAACAAGGTAAATGTGGTTACATTAAATGAGAATGTGCCCTAGTAGGCTAAACCGGCATGGTGGCTTGTTAGACAAAAGGGGAAGTGGGGGTCGACTAAGAAGTCACTACAGAGTGATAATTATAACAATTGAAATGCTAATCCCTTGCACATGAACGCTCACTCATTCGGGAACAATTGCAATCAATATATATATTTACGCTCAGTGTGTTGTCTTGATCAATGGTGAAAAGTTAATTTATTTTGTAGAATTGTCCGTCTCTCTCCCTCTCTCTTTCGGTTGTGGTTAGAGTGGATAGTTCAGAGTGAAATTCGTTATAGAATGGATGTTTCGGCGGTTGTCGTTCTTCGCGTTCAATGATGCCGAATTCCTAGCTGCAGACTAGTAATTAATATCAAAGACTTGTTCTTATTCTGTCGGTATTGATAGTCTAAGAGTTTTACCACGTGGTATGGTTAAAAGATTCAGCAATGGTCTACAACCTTTGTCCTCCTAATGGAGAAAAACATGGTCTGCAACCTTTAGCCATCTCGTAATTGAGGTGAGCTCGATCTGCTGATCGAAAACCCGAGTGGGGATTTTATTCGGAAGGCAGAAAAGGGCTGTCCCAGGACGCCTGACCCTAACTGGGATCAGGGACGGTCCTCTTATTTAGTTAACTCCAATCCCCTTTTTGAGTTTTCCTTTATTAAACAGTCCAAAATCATATTACACAATTTTACAAACGATATCATACTCACTCATTCATCTTATACAACAATTATATGTAAACCTCATATCTGAGGCTATTATATAAACAGCGTTATGGTAATGTGGCCACACCGTCTCCCATGAGCTTCCCCAAGTTGTAACAAACGGACCAGTTCGTAGCTGGATTCTTCACCGATCTTTTATACTTTCTCCGGAACATGAAATTTGTTCGGACCTCAAGTTCTGTGAGGTGGAAGGAATTGCTTTGTTCTCTATGAAAATTTACTCTCTCTATACTGTGTGTCCATGAGGAGATCCTCAGTAATTTACGACGTCTCTCTGACCACAGCAACCTAGTTGAAGGAGGAAAGGGGGAGGCAGGGAGAGGGGGATGGGGCTTGCTATACCCAAAGAGGCCAACGTCATGACACCGTCATTGTAAATACAAATTTGTTCTTAACTGACTTGCCTAGTTAAATAAAGGTTAAAAAAGAATTCTAATTAATTAACTAAAAAGTGCTCAAAGTGGGACAGTTTCCCATTGGTTCACAACTGAGAGGAGATGTTGTGTATCAGTGACAGCATAGACATATTGTGCACATACGTACACACGCACACAAACACACAGCTGACTTACCAGGAATATCCTCTCCAGCTGATCCTGGATGTCCTTCATCCCAGGGAAAGCTGCCACTCCTTGGATCATCTCGATGAAGATGCAGCCCACACCCCTGGGGAGACACAGACAGCATCACCATTAGAGACAGAAAGACAGCATCCCCATTAGAGACAGACAGACACCATCCCCATTAGAGACAGACAGACAGCATCCCCATTAGAGACACACAGACAGCATCCCCATTAGAGACACACAGACAGCATCCCCATTAGAGACACACAGACAGCATCCTCATTAGAGACACACAGACAGCATCCCCATTAGAGACAGACAGACAGCATCAACTGAGCTGGAGAGATCCAGAGCCATCAGCAGTAAACATTTGAACCCCTCTATGAAGAATACTAGCTTACACAACTACAATTCATCATGATTTAATCTATAGTGTACTCAAATGGCTTTGTAGAAGTGCACAGTATATTTTGAAAGGCAAATGGTTTACTCTTGGGGAATATTTTAATTTCCTTCTAAATCTATGGTTGATGTCTTGATTTGCTAGAGGATTTAGCTCCAGTAAAGTATTTGTTCAGAAAACTAACTCTTCTCTCTCCACTGGCCATCCCATTATCCAACAATCTGAGGTGGTGATGGTTGGATAATGGGATGCCCAGTGGAGAGAGAAGGAGAGAGGGATGGAGAAAGAGAGAGGTGGCCAGTTCTGGAGAGTGGTGTGTGTGTGTTTAAACAGGTGTCAGAGCCCATTTGTCAGAGAGCTATTGTTTCCTGACAGATTCACTTTCTGGCCCAGTGCACACTGCTCCCTCTCTCCCTCTCTCTTTCCCTCCATCTCTACATGACCGGCTGAGCGGTCCTGAGGTTGAGCAGTCCTGAGCAGCCACACAGCTAATGCAGAAAAAGAAAGTGGGATAAATAGAAAGAAAGAAAGAAAGAAAGAAAGGAGAAAGGGAGAAAGACAGAGAGAAAACCACCAGCACCACTTTCATTGACTTAAACTCTCATTTTTGAAAATGTAATCAAATCAAATCAAATCTAATTTTATTTGTCACATACACATGGTTAGCAGATGTTAATGCGAGTGTAGCGAAATGCTTGTGCTTCTAGTTCCGACAATGCAGTAATAACCAACAAGTAATCTAACTAACAATTCCAAAACTACTGTCTTGTACACAGTGTAAGGGGATAAAGAATATGTACATAAGGATATATGAATGAGTGATGGTACAGAGCAGCATAGGCAAGATACAGTAGATGGTATCGAGTACAGAAAATACATATGAGATGAGTATGTAAACAAAGTGGCATAGTTAAAGTGGCTAGTGATACATGTATTACATAAGGATACAGTCGATGGTATAGAGTACAGTATATACGTATGCATATGAGATGAATAATGTAGGGTAAGTAACATTATATAAGGTAGCATTGTTTAAAGTGGCTAGTGATATATTTACATAATTTCCCATCAATTCCCATTATTAAAGTGGCTGGAGTTGAGTCAGTGTCAGTGTGTTGGCAGCAGCCACTCAATGTTAGTGGTGGCTGTTTAACAGTCTGATGGCCTTGAGATAGAAGCTGTTTTTCAGTCTCTCGGTCCCAGCTTTGATGCACCTGTACTGACCTCGCCTTCTGGATGATAGCGGGGTGAACAGGCAGTGGCTCGGGTGGTTGATGTCCTTGATGATCTTTATGGCCTTCCTGTGACATCGGGTGGTGTAGGTGTCCTGGAGGGCAGGTAGTTTGCCCCCGGTGATGCGTTGTGCAGACCTCACTACCCTCTGGAGAGCCTTACGGTTGAGGGCGAAGGCGGTGATACAGCCCGCCAGGATGCTCTCGATTGTGCATCTGTAGAAGTTTGTGAGTGCTTTTGGTGACAAGCCAAATTTCTTCAGCCTCCTGAGGTTGAAGAGGCGCTGCTGCGCCGCCTTCACAATGCTGTCTGTGTGAGTGGACCAATTCAGTTTGTCTGTGATGTGTATGCCGAGGAACTTAAAACTTGCTACCCTCTCCACTACTGTTCCATCGATGTGGATAGGGGGGTGTTCCCTCTGCTGTTTCCTGAAGTCCACAATCATCTCCTTAGTTTTGTTGACGTTGAGTGTGAGGTTATTTTCCTGACACCACACTCCGAGGGCCCTCACCTCCTCCCTGTAGGCCGTCTCGTCGTTGTTGGTAATCAAGCCTACCACTGTTGTGTCGTCCGCAAACTTGATGATTGAGTTGGAGGCGTGCGTGGCCACGCAGTCGTGGGTGAACAGGGAGTACAGGAGAGGGCTCAAAACGCACCCTTGTGGGGCCCCAGTGTTGAGGATCAGCGGGGAGGAGATGTTGTTGCCTACCCTCACCACCTGGGGGCGGCCCGTCAGGAAGTCCAGTACCCAGTTGCACAGGGCGGGGTCGAGACCCAGGGTCTCGAGCTTGATGACGAGCTTGGAGGGTACTATGGTGTTGAATGCCGAGCTGTAGTCAATGAACAGCATTCTCACATAGGTATTCCTCTTGTCCAGATGGGTTAGGGCAGTGTGCAGTGTGGTTGAGATTGCATCGTCTGTGGACCTATTTGGGCGGTAAGCAAATTGGAGTGGGTCTAGGGTGTCAGGTAGGGTGGAGGTGATATGGTCCTTGACTAGTCTCTCAAAGCACTTCATGATGACGGAAGTGAGTGCTACGGGGCGGTAGTCGTTTAGCTCAGTTACCTTAGCTTTCTTGGGAACAGGAACAATGGTGGCCCTCTTGAAGCATGTGGGAACAGCAGACTGGTATAGGGATTGATTGAATATGTCCGTAAACACACCGGCCAGCTGGTCTGCGCATGCTCTGAGGGCGCGGCTGGGGATGCCGTCTGGGCCTGCAGCCTTGCGAGGGTTAACACGTTTAAATGTCTTACTCACCTCGGCTGCAGTGAAGGAGAGACCGCATGTTTTCGTTGCAGGCCGTGTCAGTGGCACTGTATTGTCCTCAAAGCGGGCAAAAAAGTTATTTAGTCTGCCTGGGAGCAGGACATCCTGGTCCGTGACTGGGCTGGATTTCTTCCTGTAGTCCGTGATTGACTGTAGCCCCGTCCACATGCCTCTTGTGTCTGAGCCGTTGAATTGAGATTCTACTTTGTCTCTGTACTGACGCTTAGCTTGTTTGATAGCCTTGCGGAGGGAATAGCTGCACTGTTTGTATTCGGTCATGTTACCAGACACCTTGCCCTGATTAAAAGCAGTGGTTCGCGCTTTCAGTTTCACGCGAATGCTGCCATCAATCCACGGTTTCTGGTTAGGGAATGTTTTAATCGTTGCTATGGGAACGACATATTCAACGCACGTTCTAATGAACTCGCACACCGAATCAGCGTATTCGTCAATGTTGTTGTCTGACGCAATACGAAACATGTCCCAGTCCACGTGATGGAAGCAGTTTTGGAGTGTGGAGTCAGCTTGGTCGGACCAGCGTTGGACAGACCTCAGCGTGGGAGCCTCTTGTTTTATCATCTATACGTATAGTCCAGGAAGAGCGCTATACATTTTGAGAAGTCCAATGGATTGAAGTAGGTGCTGGATTGAACAATACATGTTCATCACCAAACTGTTCAGATTTTTCCTAGATCTTTATACAGAGACGGGTGTTTAATCAGATACAGAGGTTTGGCTTGGCAGGGAGAGGGATCAAACCTGCTACTAACAGTGTGAAAACAACAGGGTTTCAACCACATCCTCCACTCTTCTTGTCACACCTCTCTCTGTCTGTCTGGCTGTGCTGTCTGTCTGGGTCCACAGTGGTCTGTCAGCTTGACTGACAGGTGCCTGGTGAAACGGCAGGCTCACTGAGGCGATAACAGCCATAAAAATAGACTAGAGGAAGAATCCCTGTTTTGTTCCACCCTATTCTTCCCTTTCCTCCTGTCTTCCAGATTCAGATCTGTTCCTTTAACCTGTCAGTGGTTTGACGGATATGGGACAGACTGTTACCCAAACCAGTGACCCAGCACTGAGCACACTGCGGTCGATGTGAGCGCTGCCTGTTCATGGAACACTGCTTTCTAAGTGACGGTATAGGTCTTTCTATGTTGAGTGGCTCCAGTCTCGGTGGAGTGGAAAAGTGCCCTGAGGATTTGCCCACCTGCTCTACTGCCCACCTAACCCGCTGCCTCTCCCTCCCCACTATGCTTTAATTACCCGCGCTGGGATGCAGCTGGGGTCCTTGGAAAGGGGCGTCCTCGAGGACTGCCTGTCCAGATCGATGTGGCCACGGATCATTTCACAGCCTGGACGGCAGCTCTGGAAGACCCCTGTCCATATCCTGACTAAAGCTATCTGTCTGTCGCCATAGGAAGGCCTCTGTCTGCCCATGTCCTTAGTAAATGTTCCTTTCTGTACATACTGAGCCTCAGTCTCAGCCAGGCCAGGTCTCCTAGCTTCTCCTCAACCCCAGATAGAGACATGGCCAGGTCTCTCCCTCACCTCCTTATGGAACACATTCACACAGCTGTCTGTGGCTCTCTGTGGGGTTCACACCTCATCTGATCTAGAGGAGGACGTATTCTCCCTGTTGTGGAGAGGGATGTAGCAAGAGGTAGGGGGTCAGGGGTTAAAGGTCAGTGGTACTACCCACCACATGTCCAGGCAGGTGGAGTAGTCTGTGGATCCCAGGAGGACATCAGGGGGGCGGTACCACAGGGTCACCACCTCATTGGAGTAGGTGTGGCTGGGGACTGACTTAGCCCGTGCCAGACCTGCAGGAGAGAACAGACACACACTGTAAGGAACAAATAGTGGGAACAGAAACATAATGTATATGTTAACTTTATCATTGAATGCCCTCCACTGAGGCTCCATTAGATGAGAGAAAAGCTGACTGGTGCAAAGCAGAGCAGGTCTTGCCTGAGGTGCTCTTTGACATGGAGCCTGGGTACCAACAGGACCAGAGCTATCAGAATACTAATCAGACATATTCAAAGCTACAATAGACCATCACCATACACAACATCTAACATCAAGGACACCGCCCCCCTAAGCTGACGGTACAGTATTGTGTGTGTGTGTGTGTGCTGGCACTGCAGAGCCAGCTAGTTTTAATGAGTCTGGTGGCATTTAGCTAGCTGTCCTCCCAGGGGGTGAGACTGGTTCATTAAAGCATTTAGCTTAAACAGCCAAGACTTCCTGCCCCTGGTGCCAGCCCCGTGTGTGTGTGTGTGTGTGTGTGTGTGTGTGTGTGTGTGTGTGTGTGTGTGTGTGTGTGTGTGTGTGTGTGTGTGTGTGCAGGGTGATGCAGGGCAGGGGGTAGTTAACAGGTCCCTATGCCAGAATAGACCCAGAGGGAGGTTGAGCCAGGCTTTCTCACAGTCTAACACTGTAATTTACAGACTAATCTGACCTGTAAACAATAGGCTGTGTCACAGAGAGGAGAGACCAATATCCCAGACACACTGAGAGCCTATCATTTACACTGCGGGTGCTGTGAGGTGTGTGTGTGTGTGTGTGTGTGTGTGTAGGGGGGACTGGGAGGTTAACGCAGGGCAGGAGCAGGGAGGAGAGATCTAATCATCATAAAAATACCAGAATAATAGACTGATGGGGTAGTTACAGTATAAGGGTTGTCTGGCTGTAGGTTCATCTGAATGATAGAGAGATGGAGAGAGAAAGACAGGGAGGGAAGGTAGAGGGAGGAGAGGGAGGGAGGGAGGGATAAAGGGAGGGAGGAATGGTAGAGGGAGGAGAGTGATGGAGAGAGAAAGGCAGGGAGGGAAGGTAGAGGGAGGAGAGGGAGGGATGGAGGGAGAAATGGAGGGAGGGATGGTAGTGGGAAGAGAGGGATGGAGAGAGAAAGGCAGGGAGGGAAGGTAGAGGGAGGAGAGGGAGGGATGGAGGGAGAAATGGAGGGAGGGATGGTAGTGGGAAGAGAGGGATGGAGAGAGAAAGGCAGGGAGGGAAGGTAGAGGGAGGAGAGGGATGGAGGGAGAAAGGGAGGGAGGGAGGGATGGAAGAGGGAGGAGAGGGATGGAGAGAGAAAGGCAGGGAAGGAAGGTAGAGGGAGGAGAGGGATGGAGGGAGAAAGGGAGGGAGGGATGGTAGAGGGAGGAGAGGGATGGAGGGAGAACTGAGGGAGGGATGGATGGTAGAGGGAGGAGAGAGATGGAGGGAGAAAGACAGGAAGGGAAGGTAGAGGGAGGAGAGAGATGGAGAGAGAAAGGCAGGGAGGGAAGGTAGAGGGAGGAGAGGGATGGAGGGAGAAATGGGGGGAGGGAAGGTAGAGGAGGAGAGATGGAGAGAGAAAGGGAGGGAGGGAAGGTAGAGGGAGGAGAGGGATGGAGGGAGAAAAGGAGGGATGGATGGAAGAGGGAGGAGAGGGATGGAGAGAGAAAAGGAGGGGGGAGGTAGTGGGAGGAGAGGGATGGAGGGATAAAGGGAGGGAGGGATGGATGGTAGAGGGAGGAGAGGGATGGAGAGGGAGGAGGGAGGGAGGGAAGGTAGAGGGAGGAGAGATGGAGAGAGAAAGGCAGGGAGGGAAGGTAGAGGGAGGAGATATGGAGAGAGAAAGGGAGGGAGGGATGGTAGAGGGAGGAGAGGGATGGAGAGGGAGGAGGGAGGGAGGGAAGGTAGAGGGAGGAGAGGGATGGCGGGAGAAAGGGAGGGAGGGATGGATGGAAGAGGGAGGAGAGGGATGGAGGGAGAAAAGGAGGGATGGATGGAAGAGGGAGGAGAGGGATGGAGGGAGAAAAGGAGGGGGGAGGTAGTGGGAGGAGAGGGATGGAGGGAGAAAGGGAGGTAGGGAAGAAAAGAAGGTGGAGGAGAGGGATGGAGGGAGAGAGTGAGGGAAGGAAGGTAGATGGAGGAGAGGGATGGAGGGAGAAAGACAGGGAGGGAAGGTAGAGGGAGGAGAGTGATGGAGGGAGAAAGGGAGGACGGGAAGGAAGGTAGAAGGAAAGGGGTAGAGAGATGTAGGGAGAAAGACAGGGAGTGATAGGAAATAGTGGGAGTGTGTACTGTACTTGCACTCCAGGACCTAGATGATTGAATTCCCTCTCCTCTCCTCCTCCAGTGTAGTCACCACGGTAACAGCACGAAACAGGTGGATGGATTGCTCTTGCTCTTTCTATAGAATGGTGACTTCCCGGTGGCCCTGACATTCTACATCAGAGCAAACCTGAGAGACCTACTGCAGCGAGAGGCTCCATTTCAAAAGGCCTGACCCCCAGGCTTCACACACATGCACCAACGCACACAACAACCTGCATACCTTCAAACACTGACACTCCTGGCATTGAGACGACAGTTTCACACTATACAACCGGTGTGGCTCCGGACTGGCCTTCCATTCCAGGTCGTCCCGGAATGAAGGTCACACACCCACGCACGTATATGTAGGAAAGTACACACACACACAAACACACACACACACACACACACACACACACACACACACACACACACACACACACACACACACACACACACACACACACACACACACACACACACACACACACACACACACACACACATTCATACAGGTAGCCCTGGATGTAAAGTTCAGTCGAGAATTATACATCACACTGTGTCCCCATGGCAACACCAGGGGTCAGAGAACAGAGGGCAGGAGAGGAGGAGGAAGAGAAGAGGGGGATGAAGAAGAATACAGCCAGAGAGACTGAAATCGACTCCATATCCCCCCTGGGACAAACAACCCAAGCCTTCTTTTGAAGTTCACTCTGAAGTCAAATGACTTTCAGGTCTCTCTGTGTAGCCTCCTCCTCATCTTCCTCGTCTTCCTCCTCCTCACTCCCCACCTCCTCGGCTGCTGTGTCTAAAGCTACGATAAATCCACGGGGAGAAAAAAACAAGATATACCAAAAAAATGATGATTTGTTAAAATAAAAACCAGCATTTATCATTACAAAAAACACTGAAAAACAATCTTGCAGATGCTGCACTACACAACTTGTTTCAGTCATGAAATGTGCAGCCAGAATAGATTGTCTGGTCTGATAGATTCTGGGAAATGTGTGACGTGTGTGTGCGTGCTGGTGTGTGTGTGTCAACATGGCATAGCATGCATACTGTTACTGCTTCTTCGTGATCTGGGATGAGGACATTAACATTTTTATTCCCCTTTGCTTATCAAACACACACACATAAACAAGCAAAACTAGTATTTATGATCAGAATTTGTTTTATTTCCCCTGCTAAGAAAATCCAATTAGAGACAGTTGGCTCACATGCCTAATTAATTCATCCATCCAGACATGGGCTTTCTACTTCCTGTGATTCTCCCCACTTCTCCTCTCATATACAGTAGTAATACCTAAAGGTCTGTGGTGGATCACCTGCCACCTGCCTCTCTGTCTGTCTATCACAGCCTGTCTCTCTGTCTGTCTATCACAGCCTGCCTCTCTGTCTGTCTATCACAGCCTGTCTCTCTGTCTGTCTATCACAGCCTGTCTCTCTGTCTGTCTTTCACAGCCTGTCTCTCTGTCTGTCTATCACAGCCTGTCTCTCTGTCTGTCTATCACAGCCTGTCTCTCTGTCTGTCTATCACAGCCTGTCTCTCTGTCTGTCAATCACAGCCTGTCTCTCTGTCTGTCTATCACAGGATGTCTGTCTGTGTGTCTAATACAAACTGTCTCTCTGTATGTCTATCACAACATGTCTGTCTGTGTGTCTATTACAGCCTCACTCTGTATGTCTATCAAAGCATGTCTCTCTGTATGTCTATCACAGCATGTCTCTCTGTATGTCTATCACAGCCTGTCTCTCTGTCTGTCTATCACAACATGTCTCTCTGTATGTCTATCACAGCCTGCATCTCCGTCTGTCTATCACAGCCTGTCTCTCTGTATGTCTATCACAGCCTGTCTCTCTGTATGTCTATCACAGCCTGTCTCTCTGTATGTCTATCACAGCCTGTCTCCCTGTATGTCTATCACAGCCTGTCTCCCTGTATGTCTATCACAGCCTGTCTCCCTGTATGTCTATCACAGCCTGTCTCCCTGTATGTCTATCATAGCATGTCTCTCTGTCTATCACAGCCTGTCTCTCTATATGTCTATCACAGCCTGCCTCTCTGTATGTCTATATGTCTATCACAGCCTGTCTCTCTGTCTGTCTATATGTCTATCATAGCCAGTCTCTCTATATGTCTATCATAGCATTTCTCTCTATATGTCTATCACAGCCTGTCTCTCTATATGTCTATCACAGCCTGTCTCTCTGTCTGTCTATATGTCTATCACAGCCTGTCTCTCTGTATGTCTATCACAGCCTGTCTCTCTGTATGTCTATCACAGCATGTCTCTCTGTCTGTCTATCACATCCTGTCTCTCTGTCTGTCTATCACATCCCGTCTCTCTGTCTGTCTATCACAGCCTGTCTCTCTGTATGTCTATCACAGCCTGTCTCTCTGTCTGACTATCATAGCCTGTCTCTCTGTATGTCTATCACAGCCTGTATCTCTGTCTATCACAGCCTGTCTCTCTGTATGTCTATCATAGCCTGTCTCTCTGTCTATCACAGCCTGTCTCTCTGTATGTCTATCACAGCCTGTCTCTCTGTATGCCTATCATAGCCTGTCTCTCTGTATGTCTATCACAGCCTGTCTCTCTGTCTATCACAGCCTGTCTCTCTGTATGTCTATCACAGCCTGTCTCTCTGTATGTCTATCATAGCCTGTCTCTCTGTATGCCTATCATAGCCTGTCTCTCTGTATGTCTATCACAGCCTGTCTCTCTGTCTGACTATCATAGCCTGTCTCTCTGTATGTCTATCACAGCCTGTCTCTCTGTCTATCACAGCCTGTCTCTCTGTATGTCTATCACAGCATGTCTCTCTGTATGTCTATCACATCCTGTCTCTCTGTCTGTCTATCACATTCTGTCTCTCTGTCTGTCTATCACAGCCTGTCTCTCTGTATGTCTATCACATCCTGTCTCTCTGTATGTCTATCACAGCCTGTCTCTCTGTATGCCTATCGTAGCCTGTCTCTCTGTATGTCTATCACAGCCTGTCTCTCTGTCTATCACAGCCTGTCTCTCTGTATGTCTATCACAGCCTGTCTCTCTGTATGCCTATCATAGCCTGTCTCTCTGTATGTCTATCATAGCCTGTCTCTCTGTCTATCACAGCCTGTCTCTCTGTATGTCTATCACAGCCTGTCTCTCTGTCTGACTATCATAGCCTGTCTCTCTGTATGTCTATCACAGCCTGTCTCTCTGTCTATCACAGCCTGTCTCTCTGTATGTCTATCACAGCCTGTCTCTCTGTCTATCACAGCCTGTCTCTCTGTATGTCTATCACAGCCTGTCTCTCTGTATGCCTATCATAGCCTGTCTCTCTGTATGTCTATCACAGCCTGTCTCTCTGTCTATCACAGCCTGTCTCTCTGTATGTCTATCACAGCCTGTCTCTCTGTATGCCTATCACAGCCTGTCTCTCTGTATGTCTATCATAGCCTGTCTCTCTGTATGTCTATCATAGCCTGTCTCTCTGTATGTCTATCACAGCCTGTCTCTCTGTATGTCTATCATAGCCTGTCTCTCTGTATGCCTATCATAGCCTGTCTCTCTGTATGCCTATCATAGCCTGTCTCTCTGTATGTCTATCACAGCCTGTCTCTCTGTCTGTCTATCACAGCCTGTCTCTCTGTATGTCTATCACAGCCCATTTCACCACACTAAGTGATCCCTAATGAGATAGGCAGCAAACAGCACACATCCCAGTCAGGTCTTTCCCTGTATACAGTTGAAGTGGGACGTTTACATAAACTTAGGCTGGAGTCATTAAAACTCGTTTTTCAACCACTCCACAAATTTCTTGTTAACACAGCATAGTTTTGGCTAGTCGGTTAGGACATCTACTTCGTGCATGACACAAGTCATTTTTCCAACAATTGTTGACAGACAGATTATTTCACTTCACTACATTCACTGTATCACAATTCCAGTGGGTCAGAAGTTTACATACACTAAGTTGACTGTGCCTTTAAACAGCTTGGAAAATTCCAGAAAATTATGTCATGGCTTTAGAAGCTTCTGATAGACTATTTGACATCATTTGAGTCAATTGGAGGTGTACCTGTGGATGTATTTCAAGGCATACCTTCAAACTCAGTACCTCTTTGCTTGACATCATGGGAAAATCAAAAGAAATCAGCCAAGACCTCAAAAAAATAATTGTAGACCTCCACAAGTCTGGTTCATCCTTGGGAGCAATTTCTAAATGCCTGAAGGTACCAAGTTTATCTGTACAAACAATAGAACGCAAGTATAAACATCATGGGGCCACGCAGCCGTCATACCGCTCAGGAAGGAGACTCGTTCGGTCTCCTAGAGATGAACATACTTTGGTGTGAAAAGTACAAATCAATCCCAGAACAACAGTAAAGGACCTTGTGAAGATGCTGGAGGAAACAGGTACAAAGTATCCATATCCACAGTAAAACGAGTCCTATATCGACATAACCTGAAAGCCCGCTCAGCAAGGAAGAAGCCACTGCTCCAAAACTGCCATAAAAAAGACAGACTAAGGTCTGCAACTGCACATGGGGACAAAGATCGTACTTTTTGGAGAAATTTCCTCTGGTCCAATGAAACAAAAATAGAACTGTTTGGCCATAATGACCACCGTTATGTTCAGAGGAAAAAAGGGTGAGGCTTGCAAGCCAAAAAACACCATCCCAAACGTGAAGCACAGGGGTGGCAGCATCATGTGCTTTTCGGCAGGAGGGACTGGTGCACATCACAAAATAGATGGCATCATGAGGTAGGAAAATGATGCGGATATATTGAAGCAACATCTCAAGACATCAGTCAGGAAGTTAAAGCTTGATTGCAATCTTCCAAATGGACAATGACCCCAAGCATACTTCCAAATTTGTGGAAAAATGGCTTAAGGACAACAAAGTCAAGGTATTGTTTTTTATTTATTTACTTTTGCACACCAATATCTCTACCTGCACATGACCATCTGATCATTTATCATTCCAGTGTTAATGTGCTAAATTGTAATTATTTGCCTACCTCCTCATGCCTTTTGCACACAATGTATATAGATTCTTTTTTCTACTGTGTTATTGACTTGTTTATTGTTTACTCCATGTGAAACTCTGTGTTGTTGTCTGTTCATGCTATGTTTTTTTGCTATGCTTTATCTTGGCTAGTTCACAGTTGTATATGAGAACTTGTTCTCAACTAACCTACCTGGTAAAATAAAGGTGAAATAAAAAAATAAAAAATAAATAAATTGGAGTGTCCATCACAAAGCCCTGACCTCAATCATATAGAACATTTGTGGGCAGAATTGAAAAAGCGTGTGTGAGTAAGGAGGCCTACAAATCTGACTCAGTTACACCAGCTCTGTCAGGAGGAATGGGCCAAAATTCACCCAAATTATTGTGGGAAGCTTGTGAAAGGCTACCTGAAACGTTTGACCCAAGTTAAACAATTTAAAGGCAATTCTGCCAAGTACTAATTTAGTGTATGTAAACTTCTGACCCACTGGGAATGTTATGAAAGAATAAAAAGCTGAAATTAATAATTCTCTCTACTATTATTCTGACATTTCACATTGTTAAAATAAAGTGGTGATCCTAACTGACCTAAGACAGGGAATGTATACTAGGATTAAATGTCAGGAATTGTGAATAACTGAGTTTAAATGTATTTGGCTAAAGTGTATGTAAACTTCTGACTTCAACTGTACAGTCGTGGCCAAAAGTTTTGAGAATGACACAAATATTAATTTTCAAAGTTTGCTGCTTCAGTGTCATTAGATATTTTTGTCAGATGTTACTATGGAATACTGAAGTATAATTACAAGCATTTCATAAGTGTCAAAGACTATAATTGACAATTACATGAAGTTGATGTAAAGAGTCAATATTTGGAGTGTTGACCCTTCTTTTTCAAGACCTCTACAATCCTCCCTGGCATGCTGTCAATTAACTTCTGGGCCACATCCTGACTGATGGCAGCCCATTCCTGCATAATCAATGCTTGGAGTTTGTCAGAATTTTTAGGTTTTTGTTCGTCCACCCGCCTCTTGAGGATTGACCACAAGTTCTCAATGGGATTAAGGTCTGGGGAGTTTCCTGGCCATGGACCCAAAATATCAATGTTTTGTTCCACAAGCCACTTAGTTATCACTTTTGCCTTATGGCAAGGTGCTGCATCATGCTGGAAAATGCATTGTTCGTCACCAAACTGTTCCTGGATGGTTGGGAGAAGTTGCTTTCGGAGGATGTGTTGGTACCATTCTTTATTCATGGCTGTGTTCTTAGGCAAAATTTTGAGGGAGCCCACTCCCTTGACTGAGAAGCAACCCGGAATGGTCTCAGGATGCTTTACTCTTGGCATGACACAGGATTGAAGGTAGCGCTTACCTTGTCTTCTCCGGACAAGCTTTTTTCCGGATACCCCAAACAATCGGAAAGGGGATTCATCAGAAGAAATTACTTTACTCCAGTCCTCAGCAGTCCAATCCCTGTACCTTTTGCAGAATATCAGTCTGTCCCTGATGTTTTTCCTGGAGAGAAGTGGCTTTTTTGCCGCCCTTCTTGACACCAGGCCATCCTCCAAAAGTCTTCGCCTCACTGTGGGTGCAGATGCACTCACACCTGCCTGCTGCCATTCCTGAGCAAGCTCTGTACTGGTGGTGCCCCGATCCTGCAGCGGAATCAACTTTACGAGACGATCCTTGCGCTTGCTGGACTTTCTTGGGCGCCCTGAAGCCTTCTTCACAACAATTGAACCGCTCTCCTTGAAGTTCTTGATAATCCGATAAATGGTTGATTTAGGTGAAATCTTACTGGCAGCAATATCCTTGTCTGTGAAGCACTTTTTGTGCAAAGCAATGATGACGACACGTGTTTCCTTCCAGGTAACCATGGTTGACAGAGGAAGAACAATGATTCCTTTTGAAGCTTCCAGTCTGTTATTCGAACTCAATCAGCATGACAGAGTGATCTCCAGCCTTGTCCTCGTCAACACTCACACCTGTGTTAACTAGAGAATCACTGACTTGATTTGATGTCAAGTGGTCCTTTTGTGGCAGGGCTGAAATGCAGTAGAAATGTTTTGGGGGATTCAGTTCATTTGCATGGCAAAGAGGGAATTTTCAATTAATTTCTGGAGTATATGCAAATTGTCATCATACAAACTGAGGCAGCAGACTGTAAAAATTAATATTTGTTATTCTCAAAACTTTTGGCCATGACTGCATACATGGACAGACAGACAGACAGACAGGAATCCTCCATGAGGATACCTCTGACGTTCCAACCAGATTCCTTCATCTCCATTGTCACATTGCTGCACTCTCCACAGATCATTATCCTAACCAGCTGTCTTCAAACTATATCACTCACACACACACACACACACACACACACACACACACACACACACACACACACACACTGACAAGGGAGGGAGGGAGGGAGATTATACAGTGTCTTCAAAGCTAACATTTTTGTGGATACAGTATAGAACAAGTGACATCATCACTGCAATGTACTGTATCTATTGGTTGATTGTTAAACCAATGGCTGGATAGGTATTTGGATAGGTATTTGCAAGATGATTGTAATTTGCAGCATTGTTTTCAGGGTACCTAGGGGACATTTGTTTGTTCTGTTTCACTACAAGCTCAGCATATAACATGTTGATAGTCTTATAATACCTAACACAGTAGCCTGCGTCTGTTTCAAGGTGAGGCCTCCATACAGCCAGACATAATAAAGTGTGATTGTGGAGGAAATGGTCTTTGTGAGGCTCCTACACACAGCAGGGCAGAGAACAAAGACAATCAAAGAGAGAGACAGGAGAGCTCGACTTTCCATTTCTGCTGCCAAACAATGGATACAATTAGCAGAGATGGAGTTGGCTGTGGGCCCATTGACTGGAGCAGGATTAGAGAGGAGAGATACCGCTCTGAGGAGAGAGAAGGGAGGACTCTAATGGTACACACACTGAGATATCCACATCTGAATGACTGGGAATGATCCACGCCACACGAGAGACACCCCGTTGAGAGATTGTAGACACACACACACTTATGTACGGGAGCACACACATACAGATGAACACACACACACATTTGCAATTCAGTCTCACACAAAGAAACAATGTCTTAGTTACGACTCTCTTCTTCGATGATAGTCAAGCATGAAAACGCAAATGTCTATTGCAGGCTATAAACCAATACACACACTAAACAGTAACACACACTTGCACGTGCAGAGAATTAAATGTCCTGGACGTACAGTGTGTGTGTGTGTGTGTGTGTGTGTGTGTGTGTGTGTGTGTGTGTGTGTGTGTGTGTGTGTGTGTGTGTGTGTGTGTGCGAGAGAGGCAAAAATATAGCCATATGCTCCAAGACTCCATCACCATTATGACAACAGCAGCTGTCATATACCAGATCCTGTCTCTCTCATTCGCACAGTGTGTGTGTGTGTAGATAGGTGATTACGGTCACCTTGGCACCATCGTAAAAACACACACACAAACACACACTACTTCAGTTTGTTCTATCCTTCAGTCTAACCATCTAAGGTTTTCATAACCCTCACTTGTTTGCCTTTGTTTGTGCTACTCATTAGGACAGAGAAACACACAAAGAGCTGAGGATGATTCTGGATCAGGTCCAGAAACAAATCAACCAGCAGGGACACAGAACCCATGCCACTGAGGCTGACAGGAAGTCAGCCGTTTCCTCCCCTCTCTCTCCTCTCTCATGCTCTCCAAGCCCCTCATTCCTCCCCCTTATCCCCATTTCCCACTACCTTCTCCCCCCCTTTCTATCCCCCTTCCTATTCCCCGGTACCCTTGTCCTCTCCTTTCAGAACACATATGTCACTGAGATCCCCTAGGCTAGGGCTGACTGTGTCTGTGTGTGTGAATCCACAGCAGTATTTCCATGGGATTTCCATTCTTTCGCATTTAGCATGTTGTCCATTATTTTCTCATTGCCTTCCAGTAATATGTCTACTCTATAATGAGGGGGGGTTTACATTATTGATGAAGGTGTCTCCCCTGCCTGGGTGGCTAGAGGGATGGATGGAGGGGTGAATGGAGGGATTTGGAGATAGAGGGATAGATGGAAGGGTGAATGGAGGGATTTGGAGATAGAGGGATGATTTCCTGTGAGGCAGTCTTTGTCTGGTCTGTGGTGCCAGTCTGAGCCGATCCCCTCTGGAAACCAGTCAAACCGCGTGGGTAGTATTTACAGAGCTGGGCACCATGAAAGGAGACTGGCCATATGGTGCTACCGCTTCAGGAGAGGTCTAACACACACACACACACACACACACATACACATGAGAGACAGAGAGAGCGAGAGAGCAAGCAAAACAGAGAGAGCGAGAGAGCAAGCAAAACAGAGAGAGAGAGAGAGAGAGAGAGAGAGAGAGAGAGAAAGAGAGAGTGTGAGAGAGAGAGAGAGAAAGAAAGAAAGAAAGAAAGAAAGAAAGAAAGAAAGAAAGAAAGAAAGAAAGAAAGAAAGAAAGAAAGAAAGAAAGAAAGAAAGAAAGAAAGAAAGAAAGAAAGAAAGGAAGGAGAGTGTGAGAGAGAGAGAAGAGAGCGAGAAGAGAGAGAGCGAGAGAGAGAGACAGAGAGAGCGCAAGAGGGACAGAGACATACAGAGACAGAGAGAAGCACAGAAATACAAAAGAGTGCTAGTCAGACAAAGCAAAGCCACCTACCGAAGTCGGCCAGTTTGAGTTCTCCAGTGTCAGAGATGAGCAGGTTCTGAGGCTTGAGGTCGCGGTGCAGGATATACCTCTGGTGGATGTAGGACAGACCTCTCAGCAACTGGTACAGGAACAACTGATAGACAGAGAGGAGATCCACCGATAATCATTCATCATTAGATGTAATATCTATGAATGATTCAATCATTCAATTCACGAGTTCATTAGATTCATGAGAAATTTAATTAGAGTAGGCTAATCATGAATCATTCAAACAATGTCGATCATGTGTCTCCAATGGATTTCCAAGTCATCCACTATGCTGTCTCAATAGCAATATTTCCTTGTAACGTTTTTATTTTTTATCCTGCTATTTGTCCATCTAGTATCTACATCTCTCTTCTTCTCCATCTCTCTGGCTGATTCATAACATTGTTTGGACTCATACGTAACAGAGAAAGGCTATCCGGCACATAGACGAGTCATAACAGCTATTAATCAGTAGGAGGTGTTAATGTCTTCATTCAGCCTCAACACAACACCAGCCCTGGTATATTAACTTCCACAACTCATTTACACCACATCATTTACTCTATAACGCTTGCACGCACACACACTCGCACACACCATCACTCCACTCCCCAACGTCAATACTAGCCAATCAACCCAGAACTCGCCTCCCATCTTTTCCTCAGCTTGGACTATTGACCAGTGATCAAATAGATGCCCTCACAATGACCATCTGATCTCACACATCAATAACAAATAGTGACTGGTTCATTCGAAGGCTTGAGAGGAGATCAATAAATAAACAATATAAATTAAATACATAAAAAAAATGTCTGTTCTATTTATGAATATGTCAGAAAAATATAATATTCTGACTTCAACCACCCACAAAGTGGTTTTCAGTTACATTCATATTCTAACAATGGGAAATAGGCGAGAAAATAAGAATCAACACAAAATAAACTGTCAATAAATGTCCTCATATTTACTATTTTTTCTCTGACACAACACCTGAAAACAACATCAATGTCTATGGCTCGTTCAGATCCTGTGGGTTTTGTTCCCTTTGCATCAATCAACCAATAATGAATTCTGAATCTGTGCAATTGCTGATCCTCCATTCCAACATTCCAATCTTTCATTGCAATTTCTCTCTTCCCAGCAGCACTAGCAGGGTCTCGGCCAATTAGGCAGAGCGAAATCCGTGGAGTCCAATCAGGGATCAGTCCTGTCTGGCATCTGGAGTCACCAGGTCAACAGTTTAGCATTCCTCAACTCGGCAGGCGGGCGATATGCGAAACAACACACAATGCTGGAAATTAGCATGAGAAATGTGTGTTTACTCATGTATATCAAAACACACTCGTCAAAAGGCCCTGCCTCATTAAGTGGGCTAGGCAATCAAAAGGTTAGTCATTTATTCACTCCCCTCTCTCTGCAAACGAAACATCAAAACGCTGCTTAAAAATAACTCTTATTGTCGACGACAAGGAAACTGAGAATTCTGTCAAATTAGCATATTACATGGTAGAAAGTAAAGTACAAGGGCAAAGATAGGCTTGGCAACAATAACAGCTTACTGACAAACAGTTTTTGATTAAATGTCTGCAATTTCACGTGAACTTCAAATGATGTTTGATTGGAGTTTAGCTGAGAGCTGGGCTGAGATGAGTGCTTTTGCATGCTTTTCAAATTCATAGCGTATGTCTTTACATGTATGTAAAAGGTTGAAATCTCTATTCCATGTGTAGCCGTAGACTGTAGTCACACTCACTAGCCCACTGTAGTCACTATACTAGCAGGACATTTGGCCACGTGACAGACATGACATCTGCTAGATGACTGGTCTCCCCATCTGGCTTAAAATGCTAAATGCATCACTAGAGTTATTGAGAGAGAGAGAGAGAGAGCGAGAGAGAGAGAGAGAGAAAGAAAGAAAGTTAGTCTGAGTGAGAATGAGAGGTGGGGAGACAGAGACAGAGAGAACCAGACAGAGAGAACCAGACAGAGAGAGGTAGAACCAGACAGAGCGAACCGGACAGAGAGAGGGAGAACCAGACAGAGAGAACCAGACAGAGAGAGGGAGAACCAGACAGAAAGAGGGAGAACCAGACAGAGAGAACCAGACAGAGAGAGGGAGAACCAGACAGAGAGAACCAGACAGAGAGAGGGAGTGGTCAAGAAGGGCAGAGGAATGAAAAGAAAGAAAATCAGGTAGAGAGAAAGAGAGAACAGGGGCAGCGGTGAGAGTAGGATGAAACAGAGGAGGGAGGGGAGGTGAGGGGGTAGAGAGTTTAAGCTGCCTTGCTGGAAAGTCAATAGCAGCCAGCCGCCCGCTCCCTAGAATATCAATAGTGTCACCCCACCTCCACTCCCCTCAAGGGACTTCCACCACATGGATGATACATAATTATGAAATTGTGAGAGGAATTAGGAGAGAGGGATTTTTACACACTAATCATGAACAGATAGAAAGCGACAACCCTCTTCTTATGAGGGTATAGTGGGCCGGGGTGTCAGGAACCTAATGAATCATTAGTTGTGCTGTGTACTAATTGCAGTGTGAGTATGTGAACGTGTGTGTGTGTGTGTGTGTGTGTGCGTGCGTGCGTGCATGCGTGCGTGCGTGTGTGTAAGTGTTATCCTGTACGTGGACGTCAGAGCTCAGGCTCTCCGCTTCACAGCGCTGAATGGGCTTTAACTGTATGGGCTTGACTGTATGGGCTTTGACTGTATGGGCTTTAACTGTATGGGCTTTAACTGTATGGGCTTTAACTGTATGGGCTTTGACTGTATGGGCTTTAACTGTATGGGCTTTGACTGTATGGGCTTTAACTGTATGGGCTTTAACTGTATGGGTTTTAACTGTATGGGCTTTGACTGTATGGGCTTTGACTGTATGGGCTTTAACTGTATGGGCTTTAACTGTATGGGCTTTAACTGTATGGGCTTTGACTGTATGGGCTTTGACTGTATGGGCTTTAACTGTATGGGCTTTAACTGTATGGGCTTTAACTGTATGGGCTTTAACTGTATGGGCTTTGACTGTATGGGCTTTAACTGTATGGGCTTTGAATGAATGGGCTTTGACTGTATGGGCTTTAACTGTGTGGGCTTTAACTGTATGGGCTTTGACTGTATGGGCTTTAACTGTGTGGGCTTTAACTGTAAGGGCTTGACTGTATGGGCTTTGAATGTATGGGCTTTAACTGTATGGACTTTGACTGTATGGGCTTTGACTGTATGGGCTTTAACTGTATGGGCTTTAACTGTATAGGCTTTGACTGTATGGGCTTTAACTGTATGGGCTTTGACTGTATGGGCTTTAACTGTATGGGCTTTGACTGTATGGGCTTTAACTGTATGGGCTTTAACTGTATGGGTTTTAACTGTATGGGCTTTAACTGTATGGGCTTTGACTGTATGGGCTTTGACTGTATGGGCTTTGACTGTATGGGCTTTAACTGTATGGGCTTTAACTGTATGGGCTTTAACTGTATGGGCTTTAACTGTATGGGCTTTGACTGTATGGGCTTTAACTGTATGGGCTTTAACTGTATGGGCTTTAACTGTATGGGCTTTAACTGTATGGGCTTTAACTGTATGGGCTTTAACTGTATGGGCTTTGACTGTATGGGCTTTAACTGTATGGGCTTTGACTGTATGGGCTTTAACTGTATGGGCTTTAACTGTATGGGCTTTAACTGTATGGGCTTTAACTGTATGGGCTTTAACTGTATGGGCTTTGACTGTATGGGCTTTGACTGTATGGGCTTTAACTGTGTGGGCTTTAACTGTATGGGCTTTGACTGTATGGGCTTTAACTGTATGGGCTTTGACTGTATGGGCTTTAACTGTATGGGCTTTGACTGTATGGGCTTTAACTGTATGGGCTTTGACTGTATGGGCTTTAACTGTATGGGCTTTAACTGTATGGGCTTTAACTGTATGGGCTTTGACTGTATGGGCTTTAACTGTATGGGCTTTAACTGTATGGGCTTTAACTGTATGGGCTTTGACTGTATGGGCTTTGACTGTATGGGCTTTGACTGTATGGGCTTTGACTGTATGGGCTTTAACTGTATGGGCTTTAACTGTATGGGCGTTAACTGAATGGGCTTTAACTGTATGGGCTTTAACTGTATGGGCTTTAACTGTATGGGCTTTGACTGTATGGGCTTTGACTGTATGGGCTTTGACTTGAGCACCGCGAGTGACAAGAAGATGCCCCGATCTCTCCTGCTATTGGGCTACTTTTGCATATATGTTGTTGTCTGAGTGAGGGAAATGCTGTAAATCAAGAGGAGTGGATGTGTTCTGAAAGATGAGACATTGTTAGAATAAATATCGCTTTGATGTCATACAAGCAAACCACACACCCGTGAGTCCAAATGTGCACTTCACATTTCCATATTTGAAAACTCATGTCATGTACAGTATCAACATACAGTATAGTACCAGTCAAAAGTTTAGGCACAAGGGTTTTTACTATTTTCTACATTGTAGAATAATAGTGAAGACAATAAAACTATGGAATAACACATGTAGAATCATATAGTAACCAACAATTGTTCAACAAATCAAAATATATTTTCGATTTTAAATTCTTAAAAGTAGCCACCCGTTGCCTTGATGACAGCTTTGCACATTTTTGGCATTCTCTCAACCAGCTTCACCTGGAATGCTTGAAGGAGTTCCCACATATGCTGAGCACTTGTTGGATGCTTTTCCTTCAATCTGCGGTCCAACTCATCCCATATCATCTCAATTGGGTTGAGGTCGGATGATTGTGGAGGCCAGGTCATCTATTGCAGCACCCAATCACTCTCATTCTAGGTCAAATAGCCCTTACGCAGCCTGGAGGTGTGTTGTCCAGTTGTCGCGTCTCACAAAGACACGACAGTTGGAACCAAAAATCTCCAATTTGGACTCATCAGACCAAAGGACAGATTTCCACCGGTCTAATGTCCCTTGCTCGTGCTTCTTTGCCCAAGCAAGTCTCCTCTTATTATTGGTGTCCTTTAGTAGTGGTTTCTTTGCAGTAATTTTACCAGGAATTCATCCTGATTCACGCAGTCTCCTCTGAATAGTTGATGTTGCGATGTGTCTGTTACTTGAACTCTGTGAAGCAATTATTTGGGCTGCAATTTCTGAGGATAGTAACTCTAATGAACCTGTCCTCTGCAGCAGAGGTAACTCTGGGTCTTCCTTTCCTGTGGTTGTCCTCATGAGAGCCAGTTTCATCATAGCACTTGATGGTTTTTGCAACTGCACTTGACGAAACTTTCAAAGATCTTGACATTTTCCGGATTGACTGACCTTCATGTCTTAAAGTAATGATTGACTGTCGTTTTTCTTTGCTTATTTGAGCTGTTCTTGTCATAATATGGACTTGGTCACAACACAACTGATTGGCTCAAATGCATCAAGGAAAGAAATTCCACAAATTAACTTTTAACAATGCATCCTAGTTAATTGAAATGCATTCCAGGTGACTATCTCATGAAGCTGGTTGAGAGAATGCCAAGAGTGTGCAAAGCTGTCATCAAGGCAAAGGGAGGCTACTTTGAAGAATTTCAAATATAAAATATATTTAGATTTGTTTAACACTTTTCTGGTTACTACATGATTCCATGATTCCATATGTGTTATGTCATAGTTTTGAGGTCTTTGATGTCTATCTATAAAATGATACCCACCTGACCCAGATTGTGATTTATAATGGAATGTTTCTGGATTGTGCAAACAACAACAGTAATTGTGTGATAGCAAGGCTGTGTTCCAAACAAAAAACTACACATGTGGTTGCTTCAGTTCCTCAATGGCAAAGTAAGAGAGCTCAAATAAGCACCTTATAATTGGTTCTTTCCTTGAGTCAAAACTGCATGGAAATGACTTAGGAACTGTGTACAGTTTGGAGAGGTGTGTGGCCACTTGGAGATACCAGTTTGACCTCTCACTCAAACCCTTGCAATAATTTTTTCTTAGCTTGCATCTACTCCAAAATATCAATGATTATGCATATTATGTTATTGCGGAGTATTTTCAGATTTCGTTATTGACAATTGCTGTGAAAAATGCATAAAATCAACAGTGTAATGTTTGCAAGGGTTTGAGTGAGAGGTCAAACTGGTGTCTCCAAGTGGCCACACACCTCTCCAAACTGTACACAGTTCCTAAGTCATTTCCATGCAGTTTTGACTGAAGGAAAGAACCAATTATAAGGTGCTTATTTGAGCTCTCTTACTTTGCCATTGAGGAACTGAAGCAACCACGTGTAGTTTTTTGTTTGGATTCAGTCTTGTGTCAGGTGAACTGTCATGACCGCACATTTCTTCATATTCTCCAAAATGTTCTCTTTCAATTGCTACCATGGTCATGCATATGCTTTTTATAGTTATTCTGTTAGAAACATTTACATTTGGGCCCAATTTCCACAAGTGTAAAGGGTTAAGTTTACTCCCTGACTTGTCTGCCAACCCACCCTAGCCTCTGTGTGTGTGTGTGTGTGTGTGTGTGTGTGTGTGTGTGTGTGTGTGTGTGTGTGTGTGTGTGTGTGTGTGTGTGTGTGTGTGTGTGTGTGCGTGCATGCGTGTGTGTGTGTGTCAGTGGTGGAAAAAGTACCTAATTGTCATACTTGAGTAAAAGTAAAGATATCTTAATAGAAAATGACTCAAATAAAAGTGAAAGTCACCCAGTAAAATATTACTTGAGTAAAAGTATTTGGTTTTAAATATACTTAAGTATCAAAAGTAAATGTAATTGCTAAAATATACCTAAGTATCAAAAGTAAAAGTACAAGTAGAAATCATTTCACATTCCTTTTATTTAGCAAACCAGACGGCACAATTTTCTTGTTTTTTTTTATTTACGGATAGCCAGGGGCATACTCCAATACTCAGACATAGGCAGTAGGGATGACCAGTTATGTTCTCTTGATAAATGTGCAAATTGGACCATTTTCCTGTCCTGCTAAGCATTCAAAATGTAACGAGTACTTGTGGGTGTCGGGAAAATGTATGGAGTAAAAAGCACATTGTTTTATTTAGGGATGTAGTGGAGTAAAAGTAAAAGTTGTCAAAAAAAAATATAAATAGTAAAGTAAAGTACAGATACACCAAAAAAATTACTTAAGTAGTACTTGAAAGTACTTTTACTTAAGTACTTTACACCACTGGTGTGGGCTACAACCTGTACACGGCACCTCAACTTGTAACTGTTATAACAGCCTTTTCGTATATCTGTTGAATGTTATGTCTGTTTTATATACCTCTGCTTTAACTTTTACACCAGTGTTCAAATGGAAAAGTTAACGCTGTCTGATTTAATGAAAGATATTAGCAGTAAAGTTTAGAGTATAAGTGTGGCCAGTAAAACAGTGGATTTCATCTGAGTCCAGATATTCTCTGTAATCTGCTAGACTCCAGGCTGGGCTCTATTGTCTGATATTCCCATTCATTTACTATAGGATGAGACCATGCATCATACTAACAGCATATAATGGGTTATACACATTTCTTATTCATACGGAATATGTGCACACAAAAACACAGAACAAAGGGGACACATTTGTGAATATATTATCATGTTGCCAATTGCTAATTATTTTATTTTATTTAGTCTCTTTAGTAAGCTTGTTTTATCATTGGTTAATTCCAATGCATACTGACTGATTTGGAGCAAAGACAAATCCCCCAAATATGTGTTATTCCAACGGATGTATTTTGTGTTCACATTACTAATTCAAACCCTATCAATAGTGAATGAGAGTCCAATCACACACAGTCATGCTGAACTCAACATCATAGACAAAGCCAACATCTCGTAACACAAACCTCTAAATCTTCATTGCACCTGAGGGGATAATTAATGAAGTATTTTAATTGAATGGAAACCTTGGGAGTCATTGCAAAAACCTCTGAAAGCAGCACTTTACTATATACAGGGGGAGTGAGTTTAGCCCACCAGTGAGTGAAGGAGAGGTAGGATAGTATGTTAAATGAGCTGAGAAGACACTGACGCTCCCATCTGCCAGCTACCGTTCCCCTACCGCCCTGTTCCCCGTAGTAGTTTATCCCAGAAAGCATCTGGGTAGTACTGTCTGTCTTAATGTAGCATGTCATTACTGCATTATCTGCACACATGATCAGGGCATAGAGAGGGGGGAGGAGAGGAGATGAGTAGAGGGGAAAGAGGAGTAGGGAACTCAGGAGTAGTGCTTTGTTGAGTTTGTTGAATATTTTTAGACATGCGCCTTTGTGATGTTACCATTACATTATACTAACCTCATTTATCAATATTCCACCTGACATTGATACTACACTTGACATTGAGGAATAATGCAATAAGGGTAGCTCCTCTTGTACTACATGCTGATTAAATAGGATTTTGACTGTCAACCAATGCCTGCCAGGTAAGGCTGGGTGGTATACCGTATTTACCAAACGTAATTAGCTATACAGCCTAATAATACCAGTATAAGGTGTAGAACCAAATCCGAATGTTGTTTGTGCAACAGTATCTTCTAAATGAGCTATTCCCAAACGGGGGTACGGCAAATAAAAATGGGATTCACATTCCCATTTTTTATTTAAAAAAATTCTAGACATTTTCAAACAGTACATTTAGATTTTCCAAAGGGGCTACACATTTGGGTGAGTTTTTTTTCTCGGCTGAGTAGCCTCGTTTCACTGCCAAAAATAAAATGAAACCATCTAGTGTTCAGAGAAATAACAACACAATGTCAAATACAGGTAGCCTAGTCAAATAATTAACATCCAATCACATTAAATGTTACTCTATTGCGGGAAACCTTCACTCTTGCGCAGACAGTTAGAAACTAAACATGACAATTTGAAAATTAAGCCACAGGAGTTTATTGAGCGAGAATTAAGATGACTTTCGAGTAATAAGACATGTGTAAAAGCAACAGATTCCATGAATAAGAAGGGGATAGAAGAGAGTCTTATATGGTGAGCTAGGACAGGCAAACCCCATACTATTGTGGATGACTTATTTCTTCCTGCTGCCACAGATATTTTATTTAACTAGGTAACTCGGGTAAGAACAACTTCTTATTTACAATGACGGCCTAGGAACAGTGGGTTAACTGCCTTGTTCAGGGGCAGAACGACAGATTTTTACCTTGTCAGCTCCGGGATTCGATCTACCAACCTTTCGGTTACTGGCCCAATACTCTAAACACTAGGCTACCTGCCGTATATACAGTATGGACAATACTGGAGGAAAAACTATACAGACAATGCCTTCATCAAACAACAATGTTTCACGGCGCATCAGTAACATGGCAGGAGATGTTTTGAAACAATTACTGTTTCGCATACAAGCCAGTGAATTATATGCACTACAGCTGGATGAGTCAACAGACGTGGCGGGCCTGGCAGAGCTTCTGGTATATGTCAGTTACGTTTATGGGGGGTCAATTAAGGAATACATCCTCTTCTGCAAACCACAGGAAACCAGGTCAACAGGAGAGGATATTTTTAAAGTACTGGACAGCTTTGTGACATCAAATGGACTTTGGTGGTCAAGATGTGTTGGTATCTGTACTGATGGCGCAAAAGCCATGACAGGGAGACATAGTAGAGTGGTAACGCGCGTGCAAGCAGTTGCTCCCAACGCCACTTGGGTACACTGCAGGATCTGCTGAGAGGCTCTTGCAACCACGTACCTATGTGAGAGTGTATTCTCGGCCCTCACTAGCATGCAAACTAAATACAGTCAAAGACTGTGTGTGGAAAAAGATTTAAGACTGGGACTCTCTCCAATACAACCCAACATTGCAGAGTTATGTGCATCCTTTCAAGCACACCCTTTTCATTAACCTGTGGTGAGTTATTCACAATGTTTGATGAACAAATAAGGTTTTAAATGTAAGATGGCTAAATAAAGAGCAAAAGTATTGATTATCATTATATTATTATTTGTGCCCTGGTCCTAGAAGAGCTCTTTGTCACTTCCCACGAGCCGTGTTGTGAAAAAACTCACACTCATTCTTATGATAAATAAATGTATTGTATAGTGTGTGTGGGTGGCAGGCTTACAATGATGGCAAAAAGCAACATTTGAGAGTGCGCTGACCCTGGTGCTAGAGGGGGTACGCAGCTGGCCGAAAGTTTGAAGGGGTACGGGATTATAAAAAGTTTGGGAACCACTGTTCTAAATCAAAGAGGAATACTAGAAGTGTGAATATGTAAGCTACATGATGTAGTTTAGAGAAAATATGACATGTAGCCAATGATTATAGGGTTCCCTAGGAAACACTTATCAACACTCTGGTTCCTACCCTGTCACAATAACTCCTCTCTGGCATTTTCATTCATTGTCAAGTCCAACAACACTGTATTCAAAGTGCCCACTATTATATTCTAACTATAGAATTAGTGTCACGTTCTGACCTTTATTTCCGTTGTTTTGTATTTATTTAGTATGGTCAGGACGTGAGTTGGGTGGGCAGTCTGTTTGTTTTTCTATGTTTTGGGGCATTTCTATGTTTTCGGCCTAGTATGGTTCTCAATCAGAGGCAGGTGTCATTAGTTGTCTCTGATTGAGAATCATACTTAGGTAGCCTGGGTTGCACTGTTTGTTTGTGGGTGATTGTCTATGTTGATGGCTTGTTTCAGCACAGTCCATATGATTAGCTTCACGGTTGTTATTTTGTTTACTGGTTTTGTATAGTGTTCAGTGTTCACTACTTTCTTTATTAAAGATTGACCATGGACACTTACCACGCCGCGTATTGGTCCTCAGATCCATCTCGCCTCTCCTCTTCAGATGAAGAGGAGGACGGCCGTGACAGAATCACCCACCAACCAAGGACCAAGCGGCGTGGTAGAAAACAGCGACGACAGCAGCAGCAGCAGCAGCAACAACAGCGGCCGGTATCACAGGACTCCTGGACATGGGAGGAGATACTGAACGGAGAGGGACCCTGGGCACAGGCTGGGGAATATCGCCGCCCCAAAGCAGAGCTGGAGGCAGCGAAAGCTGAGCGGCGGCGATATGAGGAGGCAGCACGGCAGTGCGACAGGTACGAGAGACAGCCCCAAAAAGTTTTTTTGGGGGGGGCACACGAGGGGTGGAGCTAAGCCAGGTAGCAGACCTGCGCTCACTCCTCGTGCTTATTATAAGCAGCGCGATACTGGGCAGGCACCGTGTTATGCGGTTAAGCGCACGGTGTCGCCAGTACGTGGCCATAGCCCGGTGCGCTATAGGACAGCCCCCCGAGAGTGTCATGCGAGTGCGGGCATTGAGCCAGGGCGTATGGTGCCTGCTCAGCGGGTCTGGTCGCCGGTACGCAGTTTTGGTCCAGGGTATCCTGCGCCGGCTCTGCGTGCTGTGTCTCCGGGGCGCTGGGAGGGTGCAGTGCGTCCTCTGCCTGCGCTCCGCTCGTGCCGGGCGAATGTGGGAGTGGAGCCTAAGGGAGAGGTGCGTGTAGTAAGCACTAGATCTCCCGTGCTTACCCACAGCCCGGTTCAACCTGTGCCTGCACTCTGGAGGGTCCGGGCTAGAGTGGTTATCCAGCCTGGGGAGGTGGTGCCAAGGTTGCGCACCAGAGCTCCAGTGCTCCCCCACAGCTCGGTCCTTCAGGTGCCTCCTCCTAACCCCAAGCCTCCTGAAGGGCTCCCCAGCCTGGTGGTTCCTGTGGCAGCCCCACGCACCAGGCTGTCTCTCTGTCTCCTCCCTGCAGGTGGTCCCGCCTGTCCGGCGCCGCTGCCGGAGTCTCCCGCCTGTCCGGCGCCGCTGCCGGAGTCTCCCGCCTGTCCGGCGCCGCTGCCGGAGTCTCCCGCCTGTCCGGCGCCTCTGCCGGAGCCTCCCGCCTGTCCGGCGCCTCTGCCGGAGCCTCCCGCCTGTCCGGAGCCTCCCGCCTGTCCGGCGCCGCTGCCGGAGCCTCCCGCCTGTCTGGCGCCGCTGCCGGAGCCCCTCTGTCCCGAGCAGCTGCCCCACCTCTGTCCCGAGCAGCTGCCCCACCTCTGTCCCGAGCAGCTGCCCCACCTCGGTCCCGAGCAGCTGCCCCACCTCGGTCCCGAGCAGCTGCCCCACCTCTGTCCCAAACAGCCCCTCTGTCCAGTGGGGTCATTGAGAAGGGTGGCCATGGTGAGAAAGCTACGGAGGCGGACAATAAGGCGGACTAAGACAATGGTGAAGTGGGGTCCGCGTCCCGCGCCAGAGCCGCCACCGTGGACAGACGCCCACCCAGACCCTCCCCTATAGGTCAAGGTTTTGCGGCCGGAGTCCGCACCTTTGGGGGGGGGGTACTGTCACGTTCTGACCTTTATTTCCGTTGTTTTGTATTTATTTAGTATGGTCAGGGCGTGAGTTGGGTGGGCAGTCTGTTTGTTTTTCTATGTTTTCGGCCTAGTATGGTTCTCAATCAGAGGCAGGTGTCATTAGTTGTCTCTGATTGAGAATCATACTTAGGTAGCCTGGGTTGCACTGTTTGTTTGTGGGTGATTGTCTATGTTGATGGCTTGTTTCTGCACAGTCCATATGATTAGCTTCACGGTTATTTTGTTTACTGGTTTTGTATAGTGTTCACTACTTTCTTTATTAAAGATTGACCATGGACACTTACCACGCCGCGTATTGGTCCTCAGATCCATCTCGCCTCTCCTCTTCAGATGAAGAGGAGGACGGCCGTGACAATTAGAATAATCGTTCTATTTCCGTGATTCCAACAGTTCACCCATGTTGCTCTAAATCGCGACTCAAATTGCAGCATTTGGTTAAAAATAAGGCCTAGGTTGTTTTCCCATATCGTGCAACCCTACGTGGCAGTGTGGAAATGATCTCAAATAATTTTTGGTTGAATTGAACAGTATAAAACAATCAGAATGGAGAAAGACCCATTGAAATCACTTATGTCTGTGTTGCCACTCTAGGGTCACACTACACATAAAGGAAGTTAATAGATTTTATTATTCAAAAACATGAAATACCATCATACTGTCCTTTTTTTTTTGTATACCGTGATATGATATGATATTTTGGCCATAATGCCCAGCCCTACTGTCAGGGGTGTCAGTTTCACATCAATGTATTTGGATCTCATTAAGAGAAACCCATTCAGCTGACTGGATATAATCACATCAAGAGCATCACTGACTGGGAGGTTGTTGCAGCTTTGGGTGATGTCATACAGAACAGACAGTTCTATTAAATCATAGGTAGAATACTAAAGGAGAACACTATTATCAATCAACTGTATGGGTAAAGGTACATGTTCTGTACTACACTCTCAGAAGGAGTTCTGTAACAAGACACACTCCAAACAACGCAAACACTTCTCTCTGCTGGCCACTTTAACTATACATTTATGTACATACTACTTTAATTGGGCCGACCAACCAGTGCTCCCGCACATTGGCTAACCGGGCTATCTGCACTAACCCTAGCTCCATAACCCTATCCCTTAATGTAATTCTAACCCTAAACCCCCTGGAAATAGCATTTGACCTTGTGGGGACTAACAAAATGTTTTGTTTGTTTACTATTCTTGTGGGGACTTCTGGTCTCCACAATAATAGTTAAACACTTTCATGCACGCACTCATGCACGCACGCACACAGGAGGACAAGCCACTTTCTCTGTTAATCTACTGTCTATCTACTCTGCTCCTCACTGGATACAAATATAGCTATTATACCCTCCATTTACAGTTAACACATACTGGAGTGTCTCCGGCTCTTGACACACAAGAGCACTGAAGAGTGGCACATTGGCAAACAGTTCAATATGCCATGCTGCCTCCATCTTGATTTTGATTGCTGATTCTAATGATTGGTCCGGGTCTGTGTCTCTGATTGTGCCTCAAATGGCACCCTTAGGGACCCTGGTCAAGAGTAGTGCTCCACATAGCGCATAGGGGGCCATTTGGAACATAGCCTCTGCCTCCACACAGTCAGGTTGTTTTCCTTTCAGCTGCCAGGTCATTAGAGCTCCTCCAATACTCTGTCTGTCCTCCCACTAGGGAAAGACTGGTTCTGGTTCCTCTCTCCCTCTCTCCCGCTCCATCTGTCCTCCCACCAGGGAGAGCATTGTGGCTAACGCTAGCTGCTGGCTCTTTGGGTAACATGCATACAGTACGTCTGTCTCCGTCTCTGTCTATTTAGTTATGTCTGTCTCTAACTACCTTCTAGTCCAGTTTGGAGAGATACTTCAAAGAGAAAATTCTTTCACAAAGGCTACATGGTGACATAGTGAGAACACATGTTCTGGCCTGTCGTACAACTGGAACTCTTCTGCATCCCAAATTACAACCTATTCCCTTTATAGTGCACTATTTTTGACTAGGGCCCATAGGGCTCTGATCAAAAGTAGTGTACTATATGGGGAATAGGGTGCCATTTTGGACATAGCATATGTGTACAGATTAAGAGGTGGAAGCAGGTTTTTTCCCCTGACACCCCTCTCTGGGAATAATCCTCTATTATTAATACATGCATTTCAATGAGGCAGGCGGTCGGTCGTCAACAGGATAAATACATTACTTATGGAAATCCTTAGTGACAATATTAGGTATGAAGTGTTACATAACCCACGATGCCTGAACTCACCCCCCCCCCCCTTCTCATAGGACTCCTCTACACAACACCCCCTTTTCACACCATCCCTCCCATCCTCCATGACCCCATTCACTCCATCACTCTCCCTACCTTCTCCTCGTCCTCAACACACCTCTACACAGAGCCACAGGAAAACATTCTGAGCTACTCTAACAGTGTGTGTAACTCCTAAACGTTGTAGTTCATTGGAGTAATTTAAGCAAGCCTACAGGACACTGCTCCTATCTAACCGTGTGTGTGGGCATCACTCCTCAGCAGTGACACTGTAAAAACTGTAGGATTCTATGACATATTAGTGATGCTCAGGACAGTGCTGTTTACTGTAGTAATATAGTCATGATAATGAGCAGCAGTCTTACCTTCACGTTGTCTGGATGCAGTCCTCCTGGGTGCCTGTCCATGTACTGGCACAGGTCTGTGTGCTGTCAGGGAGAAAGAGAGGACCGTTAGATTACAATATGTCTAAATAAAGACACATAAAAATCATAAAAACAGATGCATTGCAATTAACCAAAAATAAGTCAATATGAAAAAGGAAGTAAAAATACATTTGTACAAATGTATTCATGCTGTTCCGTATTTGATGATATTCATTTGAAGTGTAAAAGCAGCAGAGAGAGGTTCTTGGCAGTGAGAATATTGGCTTTTTGTTTATTGTGTTGCTAGTCTTGAATGTACCTTGGTTGGAATGTGAGCTTGGTTTGATGATGGAAAAATCAGCTAATGGAAAAAAGTTATTGGCTTTCATAGCTTTCCCCTTGCTATTCAAGGCAACTCTGACCTACTGTCATCCGTCCATGACAAAATATCAGTAAGGCGCCAGGCTGGAGACACAACCTCAATCATTGAATTGCAGCAGACGTCACTTGCAACATTTATTTTCTTCCCCAGTCTGTCTCCTCCGTCTGCGGATGAATGATATCCGGTCTATATTAACAGAATGATCCACAGAGGGTACCTTTGGTACAAATCCCTTAATGTGATTGTGTGGAGGGATGAGATAGGGAGTGACACTGTCTGTATGTCTTTAGGTGCTATATGTAAGCAGAGTCGTCTGTCTGTCTAGAGAAAAGATGAATTACCGTGATCTGCACTTCAGTGATTTATTCTGCCAGCAGACCCGTGGCACACACACACACACACACACACACACACGGACACACACACACCACAGCTCGTGGGGCTGGGTGATATTTACGTACCCCCGCTGCTCCTCACACCGCCAGATATGAATGTGTTCCCTTTCATGAATAATTCAACCAGACGCTCAAACAAGCTTCAGCCATGCCTGTCCACCTTACTCAAAACCTGCCCTCCCTCCCTCCCTCCCTCCCTGTCTTTCCCTCTCTCCATTTCTTCTCTCTCCCTCTCTCTACCTCTCTCTCTCTCGGTCCCGCTCGCTCCCTGTCAATTGTCATTACCTGCTAAATGAGGAGAATGAATTGATTTGGCTTGGTGTGGAGCCTTCTGTATATGAAAGAGTCTGGAATTACAGGTCTGAACACAGCAGAATAGAACAGCATGAAACTGGCTGAGCTGCAAATAAAAAACTGTCTCCACACCAACGACAACACACAGATCCCCAGTGTTGCATTACCCATTCTGTCAAATATACGCTATTCACTCTGTCTGTTCAACATTCACAGTGAGAGAAGGGTGTTCTGTCATAATAAAGACAGATCCTTGTCAACCGTCAGCCGTGTCCACTTACAGACAGCATCTACTTGATGAATATATATACTTTAAATTGGTTAGCTCTTATATTTGCACATGGAGCAGAGAAACAGCACTGAAAGCCCTCCAGGTAATCAAAATGTACACTTTAAGGCCAGAGAGCATCCTCATTAGAATCCCTACAACCAGCTACAGACTGCCCAGAGCCTGGTTCTGTCATCTCTCAGAGGATCTGGTCAGAATGTATTACCAGGAGCAGATGTTCCCACTGACCCTGCTGAACCATGCTGTTTCTGACCAACAGGGGTCCACACACTAGACTAGCGTACATACCGTACGATATCCGAGCTGGCTCTTGATCTGATGCACCAGGCCACATAGCACACAGCACGGATGAAAACAAACATGGAACGGGACTATTTAGAAAGATAACTAAGGATATTCTGAGAGACGGCTGGGTCTTGTTTTGCATGTCTACGTCAGAGGTTGAGCTTATACCCTGGGGCGGCAGAGTAGCCTAGTGGTTAGAGCGTTGGACTAGTAACCGGAAGGTTGCAAGTTCAAATCCCTGAGCTGAAAAATCTGTCCCTGAACAGGCAGGTAACCCACTAGGCCGTCATTGAAAATAAGAATTTGTTCTTAACTGACTAGTTAAATAAATGTAAATATATGGTCTATTGGAGTAATGCTGAGCAGAGACTTTACTACTCCTAGAGATTGGTATTCTGGCTGGTTTGAATTTATCAGTGGATGTTATGCATTTATGTCAGCAGTAACAACAGGCCACACTACTCTACAGCAGAGAGAGGGAACTCCTGCTGCTATTGCTGTCCACAGCAAGTGCGTGTGTACAGTATGTGTGCTATGAAAACCTACAGAGAAAGAAACCCTCAATTAAAATGTTCCCCCATGATGCCAGGGCTGGGTTCAAAGCTGGGCACTCGTGGTTAGGCCACCATTCTATGGCACTCGGATCACTGTTTCTGTTCAAAGCCTGGAGGAAAATGTCCCAGGCTTGGGTTCTGTTTTTAACAAGACAAAACATTACTAAACATTCAACCATCTTATAAACAAAGAATATGCGTGTAAAACTAACCAGAGCTCATGTCTCTTTGGACTGGGATTAAATAAGTCAATGTCAATAACTGAAGAGTGAGAAGTCAAATGAATAAAAACCATAAAACAAGTTAGTTATTCTATTTCTAGAATGAAACTGTGGCTTTTTGAATTTCATCTGAAAATACATTTTACACAAATCAAATATCTTGATCCTCTACTGCTGACTCACATATCCAGTTGGCTCAAATACCTGTTCTGAGCTAGCCCTGTAACCTGATGTACTACAGTACCCATGATGCTCTGTGCAACATATCCAGATGGCTCTCTGACACTCACCACATACTCAAAGACCAGAGTCAGGGTTTCCTTGGTGTGGATGATGTCATGGAGCAGCACGATGTTGGAGTGCTTTAGACCTTTCAGAAGAGACGCTAGGAAAACACAGGATACAGTATTATTATCATGATGAAGCAGTTACAGGCTAAACTACCATCAGTATTACCATTTATTTACAATATGATAAAGAAAATAATAGAATAAAGCCCAATATAAAATAATAGAAGAATATAGCCTAATATAATAGAATAGAACATAGTCTAATAGAATATAATATAGCCAAATATAATATAATATAGCCTAATATAGCCTGCCCTTAACCAACACAAAAACATCCTATGGCGTTCTGCATTAGCATCGAACAGCCCCCGTGATATGCAGCTGTTCAGGGAAGCTAGAAACCATTATACATAGGCAGTTAGAAAAGCCAAGGCTAGCTTTTTCAAGCAGAAATTTGCTTCCTGCAACACTAACTCAAAAAAGTTCTGGGACACTGTAAAGTCCATGGAGAATAAGAACACCTCCTCCCAGCTGCCCACTGCACTGAAGATAGGAAACACTGTCACCACTGATAAATCCACCATAATTGAGAATTTCAATATGCATTTTTCTACGGCTGGCCATGCTTTCCACCTGGCTACTCCTACCCCGGTCAACAGCACTGCACCCCCCGCAACAACTCGCCCAAGCCTTCCCCATTTCTCCTTCTCCCAAATCTGCTCAGCTGATGTTCTGAATGAGCTGCAAAATCTGGACCCCTACAAATCAGCCGGGCTAGACAATCTGGACCCTTTCTTTCTAAAATTATCTGCCGAAATTGTTGCCACCCCTATTACTAGCCTGTTCAACCTCTCTTTCGTGTCGTCTGAGATTCCCAAAGATTGGAAAGCAGCTGCGGTCATCCCCCTCTTCAAAGGGGGTGACACTCTTGACCCAAACTGCTACAGACCTATATCTATCATACCATGCCTTTCTAAGGTCTTCGAAAGCTAAGTCAACAAACAAACTACCGACCATTTCGAATCTCACCATACCTTCTCTGCTATGCAATCTGGTTTCAGAGCTGGTCATGGGTGCACCTCAGCCACGCTCAAGGTCCTAAATGATATCTTAACCGCCATCGATAAGAAACATTACTGTGCAGCCGTATTCATTGATCTGGCCAAGGATTTCGACTCTGTCAATCACCACATCCTCATCGGCAGACTCGACAGCCTTGGTTTCTCAAATGATTGCCTCGCCTGGTTCACCAACTACTTCTCTGATAGAGTTCAGTGTGTCAAATCGGAGGGTCTGCTGTCCGGACCTCTGGCAGTCTCTATAGGGGTGCCACAGGGTTCAATTCTTGGACCAACTCTCTTCTCTGTATACATCAATGAGGTCGCTCTTGCTGCTGGTGAGTCTCTGATCCACCTCTACGCAGACGACACCATTCTGTATACTTCTGGCCCTTCTTTGGACACTGTGTTGACAACCCTCCAGGCAAGCTTCAATGCCATACAACTCTCCTTCCGTGGCCTCCAATTGCTCTTAAATACAAGTAAAACTAAATGCATGCTCTTCAACCGATCGCTACCTGTACCTACCCGCCTGTCCAACATTACTACTCTGGACGGCTCTGACTTAGAATACGTGGACAACTACAAATACTTAGGTGTCTGGTTAGATTGTAAACTCTCCTTCCAGACCCATATCAAACATCTCCAATCCAAAGTTAAATCTAGAATTGGCTTCCTATTTCGCAACAAAGCATCCTTCACTCATGCTGCCAAACATACCCTTGTAAAACTGACCAGCCTACCAATCCTCGACTTTGGCGATGTCATTTACAAAATAGCCTCCAATACCCTACTCAACAAATTGGATGCAGTCTATCACAGTGCAATCCGTTTTGTCACCAAAGCCCCATATACTACCCACCATTGCGACCTGTACGCTCTCGTTGGCTGGCCCTCGCTTCATACTCGTCGCCAAACCCACTTCTCTATGTCATCTACAAGACCCTGCTAGGTAAAGTCCCCCCTTATCTCAGCTCGCTGGTCACCATTGCATCTCCCACCTGTAGCACACGCTCCAGCAGGTATATCTCTCTAGTCACCCCCAAAACCAATTCTTTCTTTGGCCGCCTCTCCTTCCAGTTCTCTGCTGTCAATGACTGGAACGAACTACAAAAATCTCTGAAACTGGAAACACTTATCTCCCTCACTAGCTTTAAGCACCAACTGTCAGAGCAGCTCACAGATTACTGCACCTGTACATAGCCCACCTATAATTTAGCCCAAACAACTACCTATTTCCCTACTGTATTTAATTTATTTATTTATTTTGCTCCTTTGCACCCCATTATTTTAATTTCTACTTTGCACATTCTCCCATTGCAAATCTACCATTCCAGTGTTTTACTTGCTGTTTTTGTATTTACTTTGCCACCATGGCCTTTTTTGCCTTTACCTCCCTTATCTCACCTCATTTGCTCACATCGTATATAGACTTGTTTATACTGTATTATTGACTGTATGTTTGTTTTACTCCATGTGTAACTCTGTGTCATTGTATGTGTCGAACTGCTTTGCTTTATCTTGGCCAGGTCGCAATTGTAAATGAGAACTTGTTCTCAACTTGCCTACCTGGTTAAATAAAGGTGAAATAAAAAAATTAAAAAAAATAGAATAGAATATAGCCTAATAGAATATAATATAGCCAAATATAAAAGAATAGAACATAGTCTAATAGAATATAATATAGTCTAATAGAATATAATATAGCCAAATATAATAGAATAGAACATAGTCTAATAGAATATAATATAGTCTAATATAATAGAATATAGTCTAATAGAATATAATATAGCCAAATAGAATATAATATAGCCAAATATAATAGAACATAGTCTAATAGAATATAATATAGTCTAATAGAATATAATATAGCCAAATATAATAGAACATAGTCTAATAGAATATAATATAGCCAAATATAATAGAATATAGTCTAATAGAATATAATATAGCCAAATATAATAGAATATAGCCTAATAGAATAGAATATAGCCTAATAGAATAGAATATAGCCTAATAGAATAGAATAAAGCCCAATATAAAATAATAGAATAGAATATAGCCTAAAATAATATAATATAATATAGCCTAATAGAATATAATATAATACAACCTAATAGAATAGAATAGAATAGAATATAGCCTAAAATAATATAATATAATATAGCCTAATAGAATATAATATAATACAACCTAATAGAATAGAATAGAATATAGCCTAAAATAATATAATATGATATAGCCTAATAGAATATAATATAATACAACCTAATAGAATAGAATAGAATAGAATATAGCCTAATTGAATAGAATACAACATAGCCTAATATAATAGAATATAATATAGCCTAATAGAATATAATAGAATATAGCGGATGGTAATAGTAATAGTCAATAGTACGATTTAGAATAGAATAGAACAGAAATGATTAGAAAATAATAGAATGGAATGAAATGGAACAGAAAATGTAATTATATAATAATTACTACCAGAGACATTTCAAATACATCTATGGCAATCATGAATCGACTGGAGTCAATGCGGTTATGGTGAAATAGTTATATAACTGGTTTCAGTTTGCCACCAACTTTTTGAGAGTAGAAACTTTGAGAGAGAGAGAGAGAGAGAGAGAGAGAGAGAGAGAGAGAGAGAGAGAGAGAGAGAGAGAGAGAGAGAGAGAGAGAGAGAGAGAGAGAGAGAGAGAGAGAGAGAGAGAGAGAGAGAGAGAGAGAGAGAGAGAGAGAGAGAGAGAGAGAGAGAGAGAGAGAGAGAGAGAGAGAGAGAGAGAGAGAGGAGAAAGCCAAAGCCTTGGGGAGGGACCATCACTTTATTTGGGAGGCAAAGCTCTGTGTCTATTATGTCAGCTTGCGGGCCGGGCGTGAACAGAGCAATTAGTGGTAATGGTCAGCGTCGCTCTAAACCCTCGATGGAGGAGCCGTGCTGCGCTGTTTCAACTGGCGGCTACGGAGGGAGGGAACACTTCACACAACGCCTTTTCATGTGTTTGAAAGATGTGATCTGAGGCACTACGGTTCCACCTCTCCTTCCACCCATTACAGAGGAGACACAATCACCACAGCTGGGCCAAACAAACAGTCAGAAATCTTATCTCGTTAAGAGCTAAACAACACAGGGAAAGGTTTCATTTAGAACAGAGAGCGGGAGCGGCATATTAAGTGTGTTTTTATTATGAGAAGCCTAAATGGGATTTTCAGACTGTTGCGAATGTGATTAATTTAGCAAACAGCAATTCTGTTTCAAGGGCACAGGGAGAGAGAGAACCTATGGCGTCCTGATCTGCAGAGCAGAGCACACAGCACAGAGCCATTGTGCATTAACACTTAAAGCACTGAAACCCCTAAAGATCAAAGGCAATGCTCGTCTCACGCATATCTGTCCTAGTGGTATAGACACGAGGTACCTCAAAGGCTGCTGCACCAATTTAGGTAAAGATCTATACAGTCTATGCACCAGGCTCTCCCTACATCCCTCCTGACACACAGAGGCTGACTGTGTTGGTAATATTATTGTGTATGCCCATGCACACACACACGTATGCCTAGATACATGCACGGATGCGCACACGTATGCAAGCACGCATGCACTCACGCACTCATACACAACCACACACCTGGGTCCTCTCTCAGGGTTGTAGGTATTGCTTTCAACACTGCAATGTAATTCTGTCCACGTTTCCACTCTGGGAGCATCTCGGCCCAGTAATCGCTGAATTAGTTAAATTTCAAAGTGCTTTTCTGATCCGCTCACCGGGGGAGAGAAGGATGGGGAGGAAGGGAGGGAGGCTGGGGCGGGATGATGCAATGTGAAGAGGGGCTGGTGCATGGCTCTCAGCTCCGTTCATCAGCCCAGGATCCCACAGATCAAACAGCCAGACTCTTTTTCTCATCTAAATGAAGCAAGGCTCCAGCCCAGCCAGGCTCAGCTCTGCCTGTGGAGGTGAGTCTGCCACATATTTCTCACACCCACCCTCACATTCAGGAAACTCCAAGCCTTCTAGCCACTCAGCTCCAGTTAGCCAGAACACCAAGGACTGCTAGCTGACCTTCACACAACTTGACCTGCTGTGACACACGGCCAGGGACCAGGAGAAAGCACCCCAGCGCCAAGAACATCCCTCTGAAGTGATTTAGCCCAGCGCCATGATGGAACGCTATGCAGACGAATAAGGTAGACATGGCCCATGGCATGGGTTTTTGGTTTTCATAAGGCTGAAACTCAGTCAGATCCTTATCTAACTAACACCAGAGGCAGTTTAATAAATTGGGCTGTGCTTGTTAAGGCTTCAGATTTGGCTTTTCTAGATGAACATTTTTTTGTTAGAGACGTTAGCTCCCCTCTCTCTGACAACCCTCTGAACTAACAGTCACCATTACACAAACATCCAAGTCCACTTAACCCAAGTACCTAGAATAACAACACTTAACGTTATCTTCAAACTCTTCAAGTCCAATTAAAGTGAACTCTACAGTATTTAGACTGTACATGAGCCTAATCCTAATGTAACCCTTCAGGGTGTGACAGAGACCAACCTTCTCTGATGGCGGTGAACGGTGTCCCCTCCTCCTCCTGTAGACGAATCACTTTCAGGGCTACCAGCTTGCCGTTCACCCTGGCAACAAGAAGATAAGACACCCCAACAAGTTACACTTCATCCCATGAAAAAAGGACTCAATAATGAGGCAGAAAGTGAATGGAGAGAATGGTAGATTTCTGTAAGTCAATGAAATGCAATTTAGGAGCACTGAGGTGAGACTTAGTAGAAGACCAGAAGATTAAATAAAATGAACCTCACCAATCAAATCCATTGTAGTGAAGAAAAACACATACAAAGTAACTTCATTACAGTGAGAAATTGCCTCAATACATTTCAATCCATTTACGGCTATGACATTTTCATTTGCTACATTTTAATTATCAGAACCTGGGGAATTTTACAGCTATGCACAAACAGGAAAAAAGGAAAATAACATAACAATAACTCTTAAACAATCGTTAAATAATTCCATTCCAAAGTGATTTAATAAAACACATTGTATTTCATGGTTGGGAAGTGCAGACTTGTTATTAGTGTAATATGGAAAATAAATGAATATGGAATATGGACAGTAATTGTTATTATCCTTAACCACTTTACTGCTTCATGATTACAAGCAGCTATGTGCATTTCAATTGGTCATATACAGTTATGTAGGAAATGCGGAAAATGCAGTGCAGTCAAAAACGTGATTTTCCTGTGTTTTATATACAGTGGGGCAAAAAAGTACTTAGTCAGCCACCAATTGTGAAAGTTCTCCTACTTAAAAAGATGAGAGAGGCCTGTAATTTTCATCATAGGTACACTTCAACTATGACAGACAAAATGAGAAGAAAAAAATCCAGAAAATCACATTGTAGGATTTTTAATGAATTGTTTTGCAAATGATGGTGGAAAATAAGTATTTGGGCAATAACAAAAGTTTATCTCAATACTTTGTTATATACCCTTTGTTGGCAATGACCGAGGTCAAACGTTTTCTGTAAGTCTTCACAAGGTTTTCACACACTGTTGCTGGTATTTTGGCCCATTCCTCCATGCAGATCTCCTCTAGAGCAGTGATGTTTTGGGGCTGTTACTGGGCAACACGGACTTTCAACTCCCTCCAAAGATTTTCTATGGGGTTGAGATCTGGAGACTGGCTAGGCCACTCCAGGACCTTGAAATGCTTCTTACGAAGCCACTCCTTCGTTGCCCGGGCGGTGTGTTTGGGATCATTGTCATGCTGAAAGACCCAGCCACGTTTCATCTTCAATGCCCTTGCTGATGGAAGGAGGTTTTCACTCAAAATCTCACGATACATGGCCCATTCATTCTTTCCTTTACACGGATCAGTCGTCCTGGTCCCTTTGCAGAAAAACAGCCCCAAAGCATGATGTTTCCACCCCCATGCTTCACAGTAGGTATGGTGTTCTTTGGATGCAACTCGGCATTCTTTGTCCTCCAAACACGACGAGTTGAGTTTTTACCAAAAAGTTATATTTTGGTTTCATCTGACCATATGACATTCTCCCAATCTTCTTCTGGGTCATCCAAATGCTCTCTAGCAAACTTCAGACGGGCCTGGACACGTCTGGCACTGCAGGATTTGAGTCCCTGGTGGCGTAGTGTGTTACTGATGGTAGGCTTTGTTACTTTGGTCCCAGCTCTCTGCAGGTCATTCACTAGGTCCACCCGTGTGGTTCTGGGACTTTTGCTCACCGTTCTTGTGATCATTTTGACCCCACAGGGTGAGATCTTGCGTGGAGCCCCAGATCGAGGGAGATTATCAGTGGTCTTGTATGTCCTCCATTTCCTAATAATTGCTCCCACAGTTGATTTCTTCAAACCAAGCTGCTTACCTATTGCAGATTCAGTCTTCCCAGCCTGGTGCAGGTCTACAATTTAGTTTCTGGTGTCCTCTGACAGCTCTTTGGTCTTGGCCATAGTGGAGTTTGGAGTGTGACTGTTTGAGGTTGTGGACAGGTGTCTTTTATACTGATAACACGTTCAAACAGGTGCCATTAATACAGGTAACGAGTGGAGGACAGAGGAGCCTCTTAAAGAAGAAGTTACAGGTCTGTGAGAGCCAGAAATATTGCTTGTTTGTAGGTGACCAAATACTTATTTTCCACCATAATTTGAAAATAAATTCATTAAAATTCCTACAATGTGATTTTCTGGGGAAAAAAAATCTCATTTTGTCTGTCATAGTTGAAGTGTACCTATGATGAAAATTACAGGCCTCTCTCATCTTTTTAAGTGGGAGAACTTGCACAATTGGTGGCTGACTAAATACTTTTTTGCCCCACTGTATATTTCCACACTTTAAGGTTGGAATAATACTGTGAAATTGAGAAAATTATTATAATGCCCTTTTAGTGTAAGAGCTGTTTGAAAAGACCACCTGAAGTTTCAGTGTTTTGGTGGGATGGAGTTTTGGCCTGCCTGGTGACATCACCAGACTGTAAATGTGTAAACCAATAAGAAAGAGAGTTCCAAACGTTTCCCTTTCCCACCCACACCCCTCCCAGACAAAAAAACAATTTAAAATAATCACATTAAGGTATTTAATTGCTACCCAAAAAAGATTTGATATTGAGATAATAACAGCTGCATTGGACCATTCCATTAACATTGTTTAGGCACTCACTTGCTTTTTCCTTTGTATACTGTAGCGTACGAGCCTTCTCCCAGCTTCTCAAGCTTCTCATAGGAATCAGCCTTTCCGAACTTGGGGCTTGTGGGCTGAAACAGAGAAAGATAATATAATTCAGGAAAAGAGACACCAATTTCGGTAGAGAGGGCTCAGTTTGGCTGTATTAAGTGAGAGAGCAGCCTTAGGGGCAATCTATATCTGTGTAGATGATGGAAGAGCCACAGCACTTGGAGCTTGGTTGATGTAACAGCATTGTTACCAAACAATAATGTTAACTCTAAGAAAGCTACTATACTGTACGTGCTATTTCACAAGGAGGGACATGGTACAGTAGATGTTATGGTTTGGGTCAAGAGGCCTAAAGACAACAACACCAGATTCACTCTGTAACACCAGACACTTGTGAACCTGCTGGCACACAGCCTGTAGAAAAATGGCACGGTCTGTTTCACTGGTTTCTACTCTGGATGATGGAAAGCTTTCAGTCATCCAGGAAATGGGTTGTGTAGGATTTCACACACAGTGACTCTGTAATAAAGGTCTGGAGGAAATATCACGGCTGCAGAAAGCAGGACCAAACACCATTGAAAGAAAAACAAATAGTAGTATGTGCTTTGTGAATCTCAGAAGATCTCAAGAGTATTGCTTTTAAGCCACTTCAGACCCCAATTCCACACTTCTCTAACTAATTTTCGTATTTTTAGAGTTCATTGGTAAGATAACAGTGATGAAGGTGTACGCTTTGCAGGTACAACCATTTTATTAAAGGAGTTTGGGCTGCATGGTATTGACAATCAACTGCTGAATGAAAATATGATGGGTCCTATCAATGTTTGAATGAAGATGGTACCCGTTCTATCATTGGAAAACAGCAGGTAGGTCCTATAGAGTCGGAACAAATCCTGTCCGTGTCATGTTTCTCTCTAAGTGCTCCATGGGGATCATGATGGATCATGGAGGATCATGGGACGGTGACAGAGGTGACACCAGTCAGATGAATTAAGGCCGCCGAAGGCAGATCTGGCTCTCTAGAGAAGACAGGCTATGTGCACACTGCCCACAAAACAAGGTGGAAATTGAGCTGCATATCCCAACCTTCTGCCAAATGTATGACCATATTAGAGACACATATTTCCCTGTGATTACACAGACACACAAAAGAATGATTACACAAAAACAAATCCAATTTTGATAAACTCTCATTTCAATTGGGTTTAATAACACAGTGTGCAATCACACCTGGCCAGGGTAACAGGAGAACAGAGGACACAACAAGCTACTGGATCGGTTTCATAATAGTGTGTCATGTTTACGGCCTGTTCGATTTGTTCCACTCTTACTAATGTTACAGACCCACTTATCAATGATTTACAGATGGGGAGAGTAAAGAAAGAAAGAAGGAAAGAAAGAAAGAAAGAAAAGAGAGAGAGAGAGCGAGACAGGCGGACAGAGAGAGAGAGAGAAACAGAGAAAGAGAGAGAGAAAGAGAGCGAGAATTAACACTCATGCATTCGTCTTGAACTCTTCACGGAAATGGAGTGTTAAAAACCCATTACCCATAACACACTGCAGCTGACAGCTTCCTCCAAAATCTCTCTCTATCTCAGACAATCAGGCCCAAAAGGAATTCAACTAGAAAGTCTCAACCTCCATCAGCAAATCTTCTTTGGAGGAAACTGTGTGTGTATGTGTGTGTGTGTGTGTGTGTGTGTGTGTGTGTGTGTGTGTGTGTGTGTGTGTGTGAGTTTGCGTGTGTTTGTGTGTATGTGTGTGTGTGTGTGTGTTTGCGTGCATCCGTGCATGCGTCCGCATATCATCAAGACTTTCTCTTACATTCCATTGTTACCTTTTAAGAATAACTGAAAAGAACAATGACTGACAGCAATGTAACCTGTTGTGGACCTGTCTGTCCTTTCAGTGATGTAGCATTTCAGCCCTGGTGGCAGACAGACATAAATATATCTGCGATCTCTTACTGTTGTCATATTTTAAATACATGGGCTTCTAGAGGTTAACGTCTGGCTGCTGTAATGTCTCTGTTTTGTCATTTAAAGAGCGAGTGGACCAGACGAGAGAAAGCTCCAACACATTCCAGACAATCCCTGGGGAATAACTCAGTTCTCCCGTCATCACTGTCTCTCTCTGGGCAGTGTGGGCACACACGCGCAAACACACACGCATGTATGTGCACATACACACACGCATGCAAAAAAGCACATAAGCACACACACGCAAACATGCACTCACAGTTTTTAGCAGTGTCTTCTCCCCTCTGGTTGCTATCTAGTCATCTCCTGCTGCCCCACTAATAAGTCCATGCAGCATTTCTGAGGGTTTTATAAACAAAGAAATTATCCTGGGAGGCAACAGGAAGTGAGTGAAACCCAGCTGGACAGGCTGCAGGCAGCTCACACATCTCAGCCTATTACAGGTCAAATACAGGGCTGTTAAAGGCCACTGTAGGGTCTGGTAGAACTCAAATGGGCCAACAATGGGATATGTTGCAACATAGAATCTGCTGCAACATGGAATCTGCTGCAACACGGAACCTGCTGCAAGACGGAATCTGCTGCAACACTGAATCTGTTGCAACACGGAATCTGCTGCAACACGGAATCTGCTGCAACACGGAATCTGCTGCAACACGGAATCTGCTGCAACACGGAATCTGCTGCAACACAGAATCTGCTGCAACACAGAATCTGCTGCAACACAGAATCTGCTGCAACACAAACACACTCACCTAGTGTCTGTTATATAGTAAAGGGAGTAGGTCCTGACCCAGGACCAGATATATCCCCAAAGATACGTCCAACAAACACAGGGTCGTTTTGAAGCCTGGTAGGCCAACACAAACACACACAGACCAGTCAATGTGTGAAGCGGCTCTCCAGCGGATTGTTGGCCTGATGGTTTAGCAGAACACAGCTTGATTATTAGAGAAATGGAGGTCAGGGTTAAGGGTGAGACACATCACTAGTCTGATTGGCTGAGAGCCTACTACCTGGCCGGATAGCCCCACATCATTTCCCCACCAGTTAACAAAGAATTGGATGTCTCGGGTAAGGTGGGGGTCCTATGGGGCTACCGTTCAGCTTTGCCTCTCTCTCCCTCTCGCTCTCTCTCAATTCAATTGCTCTCTCTCTCCCTCTGTCTCCTCCAGTCTAAGTGCCCCTTGTACTGTACATCTCATGCATTTTCCATGTCCATGAATGTTCAACCAAATGGATGCTATCTGGGGTTCTCTCTTTCAACCTTTCATTTTCTATCTGTTTCTAGCCTTTGTCTGTGTCCTCTCTCTGTGGATGGTAAATACCTCAGGTCTCTTCCTGCCTACCCCATGCTGGTACAGTACTGTAAGCTAAAGACCCTACTGAAGTTATTTGACATTAACCATTTAATGTTCTACAACAAGAGTGCAGAACTCTGGTCCTCAAGGGCAGCAGGGGCAGCGCACACCAGGTGTTTGTCCTTGGCTTTTAATTAGACATTCATTACAATCTGTGGAGCCAGGTGTGGACCCTCTGGCCAGTCGTAGCATTAACTGGTTGATTACATGTCAGGGAGAGAGAGCTGAAACCTAACAGCAGGACTGTGGTCCGTGTGGACTGTAGCTCTGAGATGTGCACCAATGTACTATTGGAAATACTAGAACATCACTGGAAAATAAGTGGTTCAGCATGAAATGCTGAAAAAATAAGAGAAGTAGGCAGGGAAAGATGGCTGATGGCTCCAGTAGCCTAAGCAATAGGACCATTACACTTACATTACACTTACATCAATTTACATTGTTAGATGTGTTGTGACCCAAACTGTCACGGTTGTTAGGATAGACGGACCAAGGCCCAGCAATAAACAATAAACAAACAATGAACGTGAAGTAACAGAGCACACATCAGCACTCAACAAAAAAATATCCCACAAAGCAGGTGGGAGAAAGGGGTTCCTAAATATGATCCCCAATAGAGGCAACGATTACCAGCTGCCTCTAATTGGGAACCATACAACCCAGCCACATAGAAAATCAATGACTAGAACACCCCCCCCCCCCCCCCCTAGTCACGCTCTGACCTAAACACCGAGGGCTCTCTATGGTCAGGGCGTGACAGTACCGCCCCCCCCAAAGGTGGGTACTCCGGACGCAAAACCTGAAACCAAATGGGGAGGGTAGGGGGGATGACTTGTGTCGGTGGCGGCTCCGGTGCGGGTCGTAGCCCCCGCCCCGACCACGGATCCGGCCATGGAGCTGGGTTGGACATCGCGCCTGGACTGGGCACCGGCGCCGAGGAAGGCTCCGGCCATGGAGCTGGGTTGGACACCGCGCCTGGACTGGGCACCGGCGCCGAGGAAGGCTCCGGCCATGGAGCCAACTGGTGACACGCACTTCAGGGCGGGTGCGGGGAGCTGGCACCGGAACAACCGGGCTAGGAAGGCGCACTGGAGGCCTGGTGCGTGGAGCCAGCACAGGTGGCACCCGACTGGTGACACGCACTTCAGGGCGGGTGCGGGGAGCTGGCACCGGAACAACCGGGCTAGGAAGGCGCACTGGAGGCCAGATGCGTGAAGCCGGCACAGACTTCACCAGACTGCTGACAGGCTCTTCAGGTCGAATGTTGAGCAGAACACACTTGACCAACATCTCTCTCATCTCTCTCTCTCTCCCAACTTCTCCATCGCCTCCCTGACGGTCTCTGGCTCTTCAGGGTGAGTACGGGGAGCTGGCACAGATGGCACTGCACTGATGACTCGCTCTTCCACTCTCCACTGCTCCGCCAACCACCCCCCCCCCCCCCCCCCCCCCAAACCCCAAATCCAAGGAAGGGTCTCACATCTGGACATGATTTCCTCCCATGTCCAAAACTCCTTAACCTCCATAACACGCTGCTTGGTCCTGCGTTGGTGGGATATTCTGTCACGGTTGTTAGGATAGACGGACCAAGGCGCAGCATTATTCGAGTTCCTCATATTTTATTCGTGAAACTTAAACAAAACAATAAACAACAACCGTGAAGTAACAGAGCACACATCAGCACTCAACAAAACTATATCCCACAAAGCAGGTGAGAGAAAGGGCTTCCTAAATATGATCCCCAATTAGAGGCAACGATTACCAGCTACCTCTAATTGGGAACCATACAACCCAGCCACATAGAAAATCAATGACTAGAACACCCTAGTCACGCTCTGACCTAAACACCATAGAGAACTGAGGGCTCTCTATGGTCAGGGAGTGACACAAACAAATCATACTGAAAAATTACAAATAAATTACAGAAATGCCGACAGACAATCATTCAAGAATAATATAATAGTTATTACATCTTATTGTGTGTGCACAATAATAATAATTGAGCTAAATGAAAATACATTGAAGACACGATTTGTAACATTTCTAATCTACATGATTAAGCAATACAGGTCTTCTGGTAACAACATTCAATTAGCCACCAAATGGAAAAGACATTCCAGTTAGCTTGTTTTCTCATTTTCAGATCATCAATCTTAGCCTAATGTAGCAGGCGTAAAAGAAGCGCCTGAGGGAGCTCGGATGAAAACTGAAGCATCCGTTTTGAGGCTTCGCCGGATGCACCCTCACATCCATCTAAATCTAGTTTTAAATGCCAAAACAAAACACTAGCAAAACACTAGCAAATACAGAATAATAATACAGAATTTTCTCTCCCATTATTGTCTGATGTTATTGCTATAGCATTGTGTGCTGTTTATTAGTGACTGCACAGTGTATTGTATACATTTAAAAACAAAACAACTATGTTTTAAGTGAGAAGTAGGCATTGGTCTGAAATTCACGAGCACCACAATGCATACTTCACCCATACTCTACCAAGGTTTTCCAGCACAACACTTTGACCTACTACAGTAGCTATGTTGGTCAATTGTACTTTCAACAATGTGTATGCAGGTTGCTAAGGATTCAAACCTTCTCAAACAGCCTAGTTCACACTCTTACAGGAGGTGCTTCCACAATGATGTGATTTGGACCGCATTCAAGGTCATGTATTGCACCCCACACTAAGACAATGTGTGCTGGAGCAAAACACAGCAATACAAGTAAAAGTACACAATAATGACAAATGGCAACAGAAACAAATGTAGTTATTAGTATTTATTTAATATTAACAGTTGCATTTCTAGAGAGAAGCAAAAAAACTGAAGCCCATTTAAGCCAATATGGCATAAACAGGAAATGTTTACCCTGATCTCTTGGACAATGGAGAAAGCTCCTGGAAAATACACAAAATAATCAACATGTACCCACTAACTATTTAAATGAAAATGTTTTCTGAAGAAAGGCCTAGTACTGCACTACCTGTAAACAACAGTGAGTTATTACAAAATAAACAATTTACAATCAAACGTACATTCATCAGACATAGTAAACTTTGCACTTACAATTCAGGGATGGCCACAATAGCGCTTGAATAGCTACAGGGTTATGCAGGCTGTCTTGTTCAAGCCCAGTTCTACCACACCTGATTCTACTATTTCAGGTCTCTATGAACAAAAAGGCATGTATGACCCTGTGGCACGTTAATAGCAATTTTAGTAACTCCTGATACAAACACTGTGACAAATGACAAACTGCTGAGAGACAAACACCTGTAACAAAAAAGTACAAAATACTTTTAAGAATAAATATTTATAAATCTAACATTGGATAGGTGCTCTAAATCCTTTAGCTACAAATGTTTTTAGTAATGTTGTACACAGCTGTCCAACTCCAGTAAAATAGCACACATTCCCACATATATAAATGGCAGTATAAATATGAAATTATATGGGCGTACTCACAGATCTGGAACAGAACATACATAACTACTACTGATAGTGTGTGATGTACTGTGTGATTATGAATATGCGTAAGTCGTTTGTCAATCGACGTGGGCCAGCTTGAAGAAATTCTTAGCTTCTCAAATGACAGAAAGTGGTGCCTGAAAAGGAATCGTTTACAACCTGTGCAACTTATCGCATGTATTTGTAACGTAGGGATGGCATGCATCTGACAGATGAGGGCAATGACGTCTTCTTCGAGAGTTTGAGAGCTGGTCTCTCCACTGTTCTCCCCTCTGTAGAAGTAAGACGCGCGCACCAGTACTAGTATGCGTCACACTCTCTGTACCTTGCCACTCAACGATGCCGAACGAACCCAAAGGCTCTTTTAAGAAACACCAAATAAATGAAAGTAATCACACATTGTGCGTACGTGTGCACACCAGTGTGTGAGTGTGTAATGGGAAAGGGGGGGGGGGGTCAGAAACTAAACACGAAAGAGAATGGCCAAAATAGCCCCTCCGGTAGGTGAACCCAGGACCTTCAAACCCCAGCGTGGTGATGCTAAGCGACACTATATAAATGATGACAGCACACAGCACATTTTCGTTCCAAAATGTTTTTGTTCATTCACTCAGTACTGGTTGAACGTTTATTTCTCTTCCTTGAAAACAGTTACATTTTATCACATAACTAACCAAGATAGCAAACGTGCCATTTTATTTTGACTTCACACAGGTCGTGGAAGCAAGCAATGATCCTTATGAGGTTGTTGTTTTACCTGGATGCTTTGTGTGCAACCTGCACCCCTGCTACCTTTAACTTGTGAACGGCGACTTCAGGTTTTCAGGAACACATTGAAAAGTAACTTGACACTGTGTTGATCAGTAAGCACAAATTTGGATTATAATGACAAGAACAAAATAGCATTGACAGAGGAGGGTGCGAACTAAATTAATGAATAAGCTAAGGGATATAATTTGCTATGGATTTTCTAACAGCGACACGTTTGTTCTGGCGTGTGCATGTCTTATAAATAAAAAGTGTGGCAGTTTTCCCAAAGTTGATTACACACAAGTGTTCAGTCATAGCAAAGCTATCTACCTTCCTTTTGCTTCTTATCCAACTGGTGTAAGCTAACTAGCTACCTTCATTTTGCTTCTTATCCAACTGGTGTAAGCTAACTAGCTACCTTCCTTTTGCTTCTTATCCAACTGGTGTAAGCTAGCTAGCTACCTTCCTTTTGCTTCTTATCCAACTGGTGTAAGCTAGCTAGCTGCAGCTACAAGCATTATCCTAGTTAGCTGCTACTGTTGCGTAGCAACCAAGTTGCACCCAGTTTTAGAACTTTTATTGGGCAGAAATGTGCACATGAGAGCAATACGAGAAGCGGGGAGGGTGTCATATTGGCTTACATGTGATGGTAGGGAGATATGAATTTAACATTGAGCTTCAACCAATGTGTACTATAGTCGCGCCAACCAGTATAATGTACTGCAGGCTTATAGGCTGTAATGTATACTATCGACTGCAGTGTTTCCCAACTGGCGACCTGTGGGCCGAATTTGGCTCGTGGGTGGTTTCATTTGACCCCCAAGTTTTCAGAGCAAGAAATCAACAACAATTATTTTTAAAAATATATAAAAAAATGTTGGACATAAAAGACCAGGAAAACAGCTCCAAGTGATTTTTATTTAATACATCTGTTGCCATGTATTCCCACGTTTTAGTCAAACATTATATCTGTTTGGGCTTCTTGTGATCAATGTACAGTCCACAAAATATTTGTAATTATGTAATTATCATTATTAATAATGATCCCTGCTGTTCAGTGAGTAGACAACAGACTGTGTATACTATAGACTGTGCTGTGTATTTTATATACAGTATGTAGCATACAGTGTGTAGGCTACTGTATAGACTTACAGAGCTGGGGCTGGAGTGTCGGCGCAGTTTGGGCGACTCTTTCCCAGTAGAGGAGGCCTTGGAGGAGATACAGGCATTGTTCTCTGAGTGCACCCTCTTCACCTGGCTGGCGGGTTTCTCGAAGGCGTCGAAACCGCTCTGTGTCCGCTGAACCCTTACCTTCCTGTCCTCAGGGATGGTGTCCAGGGGCGTGATGACCGAGTCCTTTCCCTGGCCGCTGCGTGTGGACATCTTTGTGACACATATCTGAGAGGAGAGAGGAACCGAGAGAGAGGGAGGAGTGAAAGGAGAAAGAGGGTGAGCGAAAATGAAAGTGAGGAAAATTATTACATCTGCATTTACTGCTGTTCGGACCAATATTACCCCCCTTCCCCCCACCAACTCCCCTCCTCCTCTAGATCTACCTTCATGTAATCTCTCTGTCTGTCTCCATCTCTCCCTCCCTGTGGAGTCCCAGTGCTACTTCTCTCTGTTAGAAGGTCTTTATCTCCATATCCCTCTGATCAAAACTCAGCAACCATACTACTCTGTTTCTGCTGCTGCCTCTTCACACCCCATTGCTGCTGTGCCTACTCACTCACACACACACAAGTACACACAAGTGCACATATGCGCACACAAACACACACATACACACGCATTTCCTCTAAACACAATGCAACCTACCGGCTACTCCACAGCCGCCAAAGAGTGTGTTTGTTCCCTGGGCAAAAAAGGACCAGGCAGCGTGTCGTGTTGTGCCACAGCCTACCTTTCAGATTAAATATTTAGTACTGGACTCCCCAACAAGCTGCTACTCTAATCACTACATATATACAATGACCAGGCTGCAGAAGAGTCACCTTGCAGCTCTCAGAGCAGAGTAGCTCTCTCACCCAGGTTAGGATTAGTCACGTTACACAGTTGGGCTTCTGACAGGGAACAAACAACAAATCATAATTTTTAGTGTAGAAGGATGTCCCTTGGGGGTATCCGTACCTAGGTATGACATGCGAGGGTTAGGTTAGTAAACATGCTGGAGCTAGAACCTCGTTGTCGTGCGTCCTTATTTTAGATAATACTACATGGTGTCAGAAGTGGTTTTAATAATCACATAAATGTGAAGGACGTACCAAGTAAATCATACATTCAGGCTGTTTCAAAGCAGGGAGGGCACAGTGTTGGAGATAAAACAGCGCATATCATTATTTTGCTAGCTAACGAGAAAGGACTAAGTTACTGCTAAGCAACATGTTGCAAGAGGAAGAAACTGGCGGGATTTCAGGGTTTGCGACTCCACGGGCTCTGGCGCAAACACGGACAAGCCAGTGGCTAGTGCTGATGGATTTCGCATTAGTCCCCTAGAGAATTTTGATTGTATGGACATTCAAAACTGGTTGAAATGGATTGGGCCCTTTGAAAGGTACAGGGTAGCATCAAGCTTAAACGTGAAAAATTTGGCATTTCATGTTAATACACTGATCTACTCTATGGGTGATGAAGCCGAGGATATATTAAATGCTTCAACGTTGACTGAGGAAGAGAAACTGAACTACAATGCTGTTAAAGACTGTTTTGAAACGCATTTTGTAGGGAGACAACATTATATTTGAGAGAGCTCGGTTATATATGCGCAAACAGGAGAACATTGTCAGTTTGCTCAGGGAAGAGCTGATCCGAGATCGGATTGTAGTCGGAATAATAAATATATCAATTTCTGAAAAGTTACAGTTGGATTCCCAGTTTACCTTGTCCAAAGCTGTAAACCAGGTTAGGCAGAGTGAGACAGTAAAAAGACAGCAGACGATGCTGCGCAACAGCAGCTCCTTGCAGAGCGAAGAGAGTGAGGAAATAAATGCATTTTCATACCGAGCTAAAAAAAAACGGAGGGGAACACAGAACAGAGACAGACGTGGAGAAAACAATCACAGACAGCACCAGTAGCTAGTTCAAGTGTTTGTCACAAATGTGGGAAATCCCCTTTCCACAGATGGAAAGATTGCCCAACAAAGGATTCGGAATGCAGGAAATGTCACAGGAGAGGACACTTTTCAGCTGTCTGTCGATTAAAGCAAATGCATGAGGTTTCAGAGGAGGTACAGCAGGACAGCATCTTTCTGGGAGAAGTAAAGGAAAACAATACTGGCTGGCATTCAGACATTAAACTCAATGGGGAGGTTGTGTCATTTAAACTAGACACTGGGGCAGCAGTGACAGCTATCCCAACTAGGCTGTATAGCTATAGCAGAGATGGCCCTTTGCTCTCAACAAACAAAAAACTGTACGGGCCCAGTAATACGATTTTACCAGTGGTAGGGCAGTTGGTGATTAAACTGGAGAGTAAAGACAAAAGTGCCCTCCAGCCTGTCTTCGTCATTGACTCTCTAGCCAGACCGTTGCTGGGGCTGCCAGCAATTGAAGCATTGCAACTCATTGAGAGAGTGAGCGAACTGGAGGAACCAGGTGAGCTTTTCAAAAATAAATTCCCAAAAGTGTTTTCCGGTCTAGGAAGGATAGAAGGTGACCACAAAATCCAGCTGAAAGAGGATGCTGTCCCCTATGCCCTTACTACCCCCCGCCGTGTGCCTATCCCATTATTGGCCAGAGTAAAGGAAGAGTTGGGGAGGATGGAAGAAATTGGGGCGATGTCTAAAATAGAGAGTCCCACTGACTGGTGTGCAGGGATGGTAGTGGTCCCAAAGCCAATGGGGACATAAGGATTTGTGTGGACATGACTAACTTGAATGAGGCACTCTGCAGAGAGAGACACATCTTACCATCAGTGGAGTAATCACTGGCTCAGTCGGATGGCTCACAAGTCTTCACAAAGCTGGATGCCCGCTCAGGATTCTGGCAGATACCGCTGTCATCAGAGAGTAGGACACTCACAACGTTTATAACACCGTTTGGCCGTTACTGTTTTAATGTTTTGCCATTTGGAATCGCTTCCGGTCCTGAGCATTTCCAAAGACGCATGTCCCAGCTGTTGGATGGGCTGAGTGGCGTCATAGTCCAAACGGAAAATGTGCTTGTGTGTGGAAGGGGCAGAGCAGAACATGATGTAAGGCTCACAGCAGTTCTGACCAGACTCCAGGAGACTGGCCTGACACTCAATGAAAAATGCACTTCTGCACAGTCAGAGGTATTGTTCTTGGGACACACAATCAGTGCAGCTGGAATAGAGCGAGACCCGGAGAAGATCAGCGCCATCACAGATATGCCCATACCCCAGAATGTGGCTGAAGTCAGGACTTTCTTAGGCATGGCCACTATATGTAGGTTCCTCCCACAGTTTTCAGATACAACCAAACCCCTGAGAGACTTACTAGCCAAAGAGAATGACTGGTCATGGGGTCACGTGCAACAGGTGGCGTTTGACAAAATCAAAGGGGACCTGGCCTCACAGAGAGTGCTGGCCCAGTACCGTCCCCACGCTAAGACAGAGGTATCAGCAGATGCATCATCCTTTGGGCTAGGGTGGTCCTCACACAGATGCAGGACAACATGGAGTGACGTTCAATAGCATACTATACATCTCCCGAAGCTTATCCGACACAGAGCAAAGGTATGCACAAGTGGAGAAGGAGGCGTTTACTATCACATGGGCATGTGAAAGGCTCAGGCAATACCTTATTGGCCTGCAGTTTACAGCAGAGACTGACCACAAACCACTGTTGGCTCTGTTAGGGACAAAAGCACTGGACGACTTGCCTCCCAGAGTTCTGTGCTTCCGCCTCAGATTACTGTGGTTCACCTACAAGATGGTGTATGTGCCAAGGAAGGCACTGATCACAGCAGATGCACTCTCCAGGGCCCCAATTAAACGTCCATTATCAGAGGAGGAGCATTGTCTAGAGGATGAGGTACAGGTGTCCATTAATGCAGTAAGGGACAGCCTACCTGCATCTCAGACCAAACTGCAGCAGATTGCAGAGGGGCAACAACGAGACCCCATCTGCCGACAGATGCAAAAAGGGATGGCCCAGGCAGGAGGAACTGCCTCAGCTGCTGAAGCCCTTTTGGGTGCACCAAAGTGACTGCCACTGTAATGGAGACCTTCTCCTGAAAGGACAACGGACAGTTATCCCAGAGATTCTACAACCAGGAATGCTAGACAGAGTGCATGAGGAACACATGGGGATAACCAAATGCAGACTGAGGGCTCAACAGTCGGTGTGGTGGCTTGGTCTGAGTACTCAGATTGTCAAGCTGGTGGCCCAGTGTGAGGTCTGTACAAAATGTCAACCTTGTCATCCGGAGCCAATGACAGCAACAGAGCTGCCAAAATTATGCTTATCTACCCAGCAAAAAGAGACTAAGTTAATGTTCATACTGTGTCATTTAATGCTTTCATACTGTTTCAGGATGTGAAGTAGCATGTTAGAGAATAATACTGGTTTGCAAATTGCATTTCAGTTATGCTTCAGTGGTTATGCATGTTGAGTTCTTGTTCATGGGAGAGGGGAAGATGTAGTAGGATGTCCCTTGGGGGTATCCGTACCTAGGTATGACATGTGAGGTTAGTAAACATGCTGGAGCTAGAACCTTGTTGTCGTGTGTCCTTATTTTAGATAATACTACATTTAGTATCACAATACTCAATACCATCAAGACACTCAATACCATCAAGATACTCAATACCATCAAGATACTCAATACCATCAAGATACTCAATACCATCAAGATACTCAATACCAAAATGATACCACAGCAAAACAAGACAGCATATTAGCCAAAGTCACAGAATGGCACTTCATCCAGACAGATGAACTCAGCTACTGCTCTGTTCAATCATTGGGTATCTTTGAGTTCAACATCATGATTTGAATTTTTTACGTTACTAGAGAATAAATGAAACAATCAATTTGACTTTGTTTTTATCAACCTAACTACATAACACCATTATGGTAATAATTTACTTGAATGGTAAATCTCGATTGATAAACGGGGTAAATAAAAATGTAGCCTAGGCCTATCCACAATACAGGTGAATGCATATTCAATAGGAGTGTGCACATGCATTGAGTTATTTAGCTTTTTTGGGGCTGATTTCATGGGGCTACAGATATCAAACAATCTGTATGCCTTCCATTTGGGACTTATTTGTTGTATTGATCAACAACATTTGCATGGAAGAAGCTTATTTTAAAAAATGTCAGCTGTCTCTTTAATCAGTAATGACATCATTCACGAGGCAAGACCACAGTCAGTTCACTGAGGCAAGAGATCTTTAGAAGAGAGGTGAGAGAGGGACCGAACGTTTTTGGTGTCAATCAGCTTTGAAATCAGCATATTTGGTGTTATAGTTAGCATATTATCACAAGTACTAGGTTAGTGATAATAAAAGTATTAGGGTAGTGATAATAAAAGTATTAGGGTAGTGATAATAAAAAACCTAGGGTAGTGATAATAAAAGTATTAGGGTAGTGATATTAAAAGTATTAGGGTAGTGATATAAAGGTATTAGGGTAGTGATAATAAAAGTATTAGTGTAGTGATAATAAAAGTATTAGGGTAGTGATAATAAAAGTATTAGGGTAGTGATAATAAAAGTATTAGTGTAGTGATAATAAAAGTACTAGGGTAGTGATAATAAAAGTACTAGGGTAGTGATAATAAAAGTATTAGGGTAGTGATAATAAAAGTATTAGGGTAGTGATAATAAAAGTATTAGGGTAGTGATAATAAAAGTATTAGTGTAGTGAACGACGGCCTACACCGACGGCCTAAAGCGACAGTCTACAGCGACCAAGAACCAGGTCTGTAGCGACGCCTCTTGCACTGAGATGCAGTGCATTAGACCACTGCACCACTCGGGAGCCCCTTTAGCTGTCAGTCAGCTAGAAAGAAAGTTAGCCTAAAGCTGGAAGCTACCCGTATCTTCTTGCATTGTAAAGTGTTCTAGCCTGTATAGACATAGTTTTACGAACAGTAATTAACAGTTTCAAAATGTCTACATGCTGTGTCACATTCCTTTGTGTTAACTTCTGTGCAGCATGAGTGGGGGGGGGGGGGGGGGGGGGGGTTGCCTGCGCTGATAGACAGGCTTGATCCTTGAGACACATTTGACAGAAGTACCGAAACTACAATTCTAGTACCAAAGCATTTTACATGTTCTAGTATTAGAAAAAGTACATACGTATTGGTATACAGTGCAACACTAATGCACTAATGCATGCAGAGTAAATCTCGACAACAACACAACGACATAACCCATATGTCCCAAACAAAACATTATAACAGTAATTAATGCAAAAATAACATCAACAGCAATGTACAAGACCTTATATCAGATGCTTGTGTAAATGCACGTGCACGTGCACACGCACACACACACACACACACACACACACACACACACACACACATGCATACTTACTGCATTACATCCTCTCTCTACCAGTTCCTCCCATTCCCCAGCCCACATCCCACTTCCCTTCCTGACCTCCCAAAAATGTCAGAGCAAGACTCTATGAGCCTCTCTGGACTCTGTGGAGAGAACAGACTGGCTGGCAGACACACACACAATCAGCGTCTATGGTTGTGACATGTGCAAACAAATATTTTTGCATGCTATCATTATATCATAGCTGTAGGCAGGGCATACTGTCTGTAGTTTACCTAGTATGACACCCTGAATTAGTCTCTGTCACCCTAACCCAGATAGGACAGTCTCACTATGATATATGAGCTGCAAGATTATTAGAGAATGTACGGTAGTGGTTTAGTTACAATACAATATGTGATATATAAATTATTAGATAATGTGGTTCAGTTACACTACAATATGAGCTAGATAGATTATTAGAGAAATATGAGAGCAGAATTGCAAGAGGATGTTATAATACTTTTATTGCATCAAATGGTTGTTTTATGCAACAGAATAAGGGGTTGTTAGAAGACTCATCTGTGTGTGTTATACTGAGGATGGGCCTCTGGAAGATGTACGATGTCTTTGGGGATACCACATTCCAGAGCATGAGTTAATGTTTCTGTTCTATATGGTACCAGGGAGAGATGACCCCCAGGGCCAGACCCTGGTCTCTACACAAAGAAAACAGTTTTTACAGCAGATACTGTCTGCTGTGAATTATAAGTATCTTTCATACAAATCTTAACCTTGTGACCCATTCCATACATCTGTTGTTTGTCATGTAGACAGAAAGGGGTGTATCTTGGCTATAAAAGACCTTTGTACTTTTGTCTCGGGGCTCTCAACTAAGCATCTCAGGGTGATTCGTCAACCAGCCATCATTATCGTAGAGCACTCAATCGATTCACTTTATATGTGTTTGTTGTATTGACCTGCTCCCTTATTAATACGTCAATAAAGACTCAGTTTAAGTATAACTCTGACTTGTGTGATACGTTTGTCTCTCCTCATTTGATAGTAAATAAATGAACCACCACAGAATGTACGGTAGTGGTTCAGCTACACGACAATATGAGCTAGATAGATTATTAGAGAATGTACAGTAGTAGTTCAGTTACACAATGAAATCTTGGTTGAGGAGAATATTAGAAGATGTACAGTGGAAATCTGGAGAAGACTGTATTAGAGGATGTACGGTAGTGCTAAGGGGAGGTCAAAGGTAATGCATCTGGCAACATCCCTCCCATCATCACTACTTATCCTATTATCTGTAATGCTTACCCAGTCAGACAGACCAGAGACAACGAAGGTTTAGTCCTCATTCACGGCCCTCCTGCCACAGTGTAAAGGTGCATTTCCTTTTCACACGAAGAGACAAAGGGCCAATATGGTAGCCAGAGACGCTGCGAGGCGATAGGAGAAAGAGTGGAAAAAATTCCTTACCCTCTCTCCATCACTATTTAGAGCTTGTTGCTATTGTTGTCAGTGTTCCTGAATGGTAAATTAATGATGTGTGTGATGCGCACATCTGACACTAACTAGGTCAATCCTTTGAAGTCAGTCTCTCTCTCTCTTTCTCGCTCTCGCATCTTTCTTTGTGATGTGACACCCCTCTCAGTCTTCTCCACCTCCTCAAGGCACTGCTTGTATATATATGTAGGGCCTATTATAGAGCGGTGTGAGGATGGAGAGAGGGCGGTTCTTAAAGGAGGCCAGGAGATCAGGAGAGCGAGAGATCAATGGGTGATGGGCTGCATGAGGAAGGAAGGATGTAGGAAGGTGTGACATTCATTCCCACTTCCAATGAGGTCAGACGGGCTGTCAGAGGTGGATCAGGATACACTCTACCTGCCGTTGCTATGGGCCACTGTCTCAGAGACAGCAGTGGAAAGAGCAGAAATGCTTTGTATTTACTTGTTATTAAGAAATTAGTGGTAAAGAGGCACTTCCTGAAATTACTGTAAATGATAAAGAGGCACTTCCTGAACTTGCTGTAAGTGGCACTTTGTGGTAACTTAATAATAGTTCAACATAATAAAAATTGAAATGTTTTGCTCTGTTTAGCTCTGGCCCTATATTATATAATACATCTCTTATACCATATTATACTGTTACAATGTCAGCCTTCAGATATTTATTGAGAGAGTTTCTCTACTTATAATCTAAGCCTACAGATATTTAGTGAGATGAGTTTCACTTCCCAACCAACTCCTAATTAACTAACATCAATGGTTGTATAAAATATTCAGACAGCCGAGCAGACGGACCACTCCTTCGTTCATTGTCCCAGATCTGTGGCCATCATTAGTGACGCAGTGCCATGAGATAAACACACCCTCTGGAAAATAACACAAACCATGTCCCAGAAAACAAAACAACACAACAGTTACATCACAGTGACTGCCCATAGCCAGAAGAGCTGTTAGTTACATCACAGTGACTGCCCATAGCCAGAAGAGCTGTGTTCGTTACATCACAGTGACTGCCCATAGCCAGAGGAGCTGTGTTCGTTATATCACAGTGACTGCTCATAGCCAGAGGAGCTGTGTTCGTTACATCAAATTGACTGCTCATAGCCAGAGGAGCTGTGTTCGTTACATCACAGTGACTGATCATAGCCAGAGGAGCTGTGTTCGTCACATCACAGTGACTGCTCATAGCCAGAGGAGCTGTGTTCATTGCATCACAGTGACTGCTCATAGCCAGAGGAGCTGTGTTCATGACATCACAGTAACTGCTCATAGCCAGAGGAGCTGTGTTTGTTACATCACAGTGACTGCTCATAGCCAGAGGAGCTGTGTTTGTTACATCACAGTGACTGCTCATAGCCAGAGGAGCTGTATTCGTTGCATCACAGTGACTGCTCATAGCCAGAGGAGCTGTGTTTGTTACATCACACTGACTGCTCATAGCCAGAGGAGCTGTATTCGTTGCATCACAGTGACTGCTCATAGCCAGAGGAGCTGTGTTCGTTGCATCACAGTGACTGCTCATAGCCAGAGGAGCTGTGTTCATGACATAACAGTGACTGCTCATAGCCAGAGAAGCTGTGTTCATTGCATCACAGTGACTGCTCATAGCCAGAGGAGCTGTGTTTGTTACATCACAGTGACTGCTCATAGCCAGAGGAGCCGTGTTCATGACATAACAGTGACTGCTCATAGCCAGAGGAGCTGTGTTCATTACATCACAGTGACTGCCCATAGCCAGAGGAGCTGTGTTTGTTACATCACACTGACTGCTCATAGCCAGAGGAGCCGTGTTCATGACATAACAGTGACTGCCCATAGCCAGAGGAGCTGTGTTTGTTACATCACACTGACTGCTCATAGCCAGAGGAGCTGTGTTTGTTACATCACAGTGACTGCTCATAGCCAGAGGAGCTGTGTTTGTTACATCACAGTGACTGCTCATAGCCAGAGGAGCTGTGTTCATGACATAACAGTGACTGATCATAGCCAGAGGAGATGTGTTCATTGCATCACAGTGACTGCTCATAGCCAGAGGAGCAGTGTTTGTTACATCACAGTGACTGCTCATAGCCAGAGGAGCCGTGTTCATGACATAACAGTGACTGCTCATAGCCAGAGGAGCAGTGTTTGTTACATCACAGTGACTGCTCATAGCCAGAGGAGCTGTGTTCATTACAATGACTTTATATATTGTGTTTATTATTCACAATAAGGTATTTATGTCAAATGGGTTTTGCTAGAAACTGATCGTAGCACTGTTGAGTTATTGGAATAGAAGATGTTGGTTGCTGTGGTTTAAAACCATCTCCCAGAGAGGAAAGTAGCTATAGCCATCTATAGAGATACAAGATGAGGCTGGGCTAGAGTTAGTGATGGGGAAAAGAGGTTCAGATACAGTAAGACTGGGCATTGGGTTAGGCTTTGGGAAAGGTAGGTGATTTTCTAAATTTTTCCCAATCCACTAAACTACAGTATCTATGCCACAGCTGGGTTGATAAGAATGATGTATATAAACCCTGGATTGCCGATTGCTATGTATTGGCAATTGAGAGGCTTTGAAGCCACCGGTCGGCCATATTGGCACACCCAGGTAGGAGCATTCCTCCATAGGAATCAATGGAATTCTACAGTATTTCAATGAAATGTTTCAAGGACTAAATTACATGTATTGAAGTATTATATGTATTTATTAAGGTGTCTGTAACAGAATAAATGTGACAAAAACAAATGTAGACATTAATAAACATATTCCTATAACTTCCAAAATACTTTTTTACAACAGTGAGGGAGTGCCAAGATGGAGGCACGATGGCTTCAACACAGTGCCCCCATCTGACATCTAGTGTATAAATCATTGGTTAATAAGCCTGACTAGAATAAAACACAAATTCAAATAGAGCAAACCAGACCCTTTACAGCTGTCCACAAAAACAGAACTGTGCCCTGACCTGTCCCTCCATGCCTTAATCCCTCTGTTTTTCCACCCTACATTCCTCCATCCGTCCATACCTCTGTCCCTCAATCCCTCTGCCCCTCAATCCCTCTGCCCCTCAATCCTTCCATCCATCCCTCCCACAGGTATCTATCTATAGGTTGTGTGAGTTATACAACCCTTTGTCCATCTAGATCCAGCCATTCAGCCAGTCAGTCAGCTAACCATCCAGCCAGCCGACCAGAGGCCCAGGCCTCACCTCCACCTCCTCCCTCTGATTAGTACCGAGAGAACTTGGCTCTGATTTGGATGAAGATGGAGGATAAAAACTCTGACATATTAATGAGTAAATTGGCAGGCTTCCCCAGCACTTCCAGCCTAAGGAGCCAGAAACACACAGGGTCACTCAGACCAATCACTCTGACACTTACAAACTCCAGTGTGGATCTCTCCCTACTCTAGACCAATGCCAGCAACCCAGCACAGCTATAGTTAAAATCTCACTGTTCAGAGCCAACCAGAACAAGGAGAGGAGACCAACAATGGATCAATAAGTAGAACAAGGTAATCTAATTCACTAGACACTAACACGTCACAACTAAAACCTCCCCTCTATTTAGGAGTGTTGAAGTGTTGGATGTAGTGTCTGACAGAATGTGCCTCTGTTGTGGTTTTGGTCCAGGGCAGAATGACTGTTGGCTTAGGTTCAGCCTTACTGACACTACTGTAAGAGGTTCAACACTGGGCTAGGCTGGGCTTGTCTGAAGACATTATTGTTAGAGGAATAATAAGATAGATTTACGTCTGTCTCCAGACGAGAGGGAGGGACTGGGAGGCCGGCCATCTAGAGGGAGTCTTCTCATTCTGTAGAGTGGCTTGGCTTGGCTTTAGTCCTGCAGAGCCAGAAACAGACAGTCTTCTGAAGGGCAAGTTAGGATAGGTTGGCTTGGAACAAGGTGGGATGGATTGGGTGGGTCTTTGAAGTAGGTACGGTGGGTTTAGTGGGCATTTGAACTTCAGCAAGTGGAGCAGTTGTCCTGTGATGCGATGATACCTATCCAGTTGTATCCGTTAATGGTTCATTCCATGCTTTTCTACTGGACGCAGTGGTTGATCTTCCTACAGTAAATGATCCCCATTTACTACGAGACATACCACTCCAACTACAACATCTGCTGTGTGTGAACAACTAAATATGCATAACAAAATATAGAGAGTGAATTATTGAGTCATTAGAAAGTTGTCTCCATGATGATTCAGACATATTGTCCTCCTTTTATGAAAGTAGCAGTGAATCAGAGATTAATGAATGCATAGGCTACGGCCCCCTGACAGATAAGTGCTGTAGTACTTATCACACCAGGTTGAAGTGACCGTTCTCTTCTCCTCTCTCATAGTAGCTTAGCACCATAGAAATACATATTCATTCAATGTGTTTATAATATATTCATCAGTGGTTATCACTTTAATGGAGCCTACAGTCTCAATATTATGAATCATTATCATAGTACTAAGGCTACCATTGTGCTCTATAGAAATGGATCTGACTTAAACAGAACAGAGATTACTAACAAGATATGCACATATACCACCGGGAAGGGTAAGGCGGAGGGGCAGCATACATGATAGATCAATATCTGGAACAGGGGTAGGCAACCCTGGTCCTGGAGTGCTGCAGGTAGGACAGGTGGGTTGAATTGAGGCATTCGCTGAACTGATCAATTAACTTAGTAGCTCAGTGTGGTGCCTAGTTGGAGGAAAAATCCTGCAGTATCTGCGGCACTCCAACAACAGCATTGCCTACCCCTGATCTGGAAGATCAAACAGTCTAAATCTGGCTTCATAGCATTACAGGAAGTGTAAAGGGCTCAGGTTTGAACCCAGACAATGGCCTCCTCATAACTCACTATCAAAAGAGCACCACTTCAACTTAGGCCCTACACTCTTAGAAAGAAAGGTGCTCTCTGGATCCTAAAATGGTCATTTGGCTCTCTGCATAGAGGCCCTTTGAAGAAACTTTTTGGTTCCAGGTAGAACTATTTTTGTTCCAAGTAGAACCCTTTTGGTTCCAGGTAGAACCCTTATGGGTTCCTGAAGAACTCTTTCCACAGAGGGTTCTACTTGAAACCAAAAAGGGTTCTATGGGGACAGCCGAAGAACCTTTTGGATCCAATTTTCTCTAAGCATGTAGAACCAGTCACTCCTCCTTAGGCCTCTCTGCCTTCCCCTCTTCCTCCCTCTCCTAACCACTTGACTCTCTCATCCACTCCTCTCTTATTTCCCTCGTCGCTTTCCCTCCCTTTTTGTCCTCATAATTCTCTTTCTGAAATCAGTCCCTGTTCTCTTCTGGTCTTTCTAAGAAGAAGAGGGAAGAGAAAAGCAGCAGCAGCAGCACCCCTCCATGGCTCGATGGTTTAGTCTGGTTGAACGGTGACAGATACTTTTGAAATGTATATTTATTATATCTACCGCCCTTCAACCAGGCTAAACCATCGAGCCATTGGAGGAGGACTGCGTTCCTGTTAATTTCTCTTCTCCCATCTCCTTAGAAAGACAAGAATGTACGTTGTGTCGTATGACCCTGCAGAAAAGCCCAAGGCACAGCCTCTCAGCCTCAGTAGTGTTCTGTGAGGCGTTAACACAGATGGGAGAGTGGCATCGCTCGGTCCGACGGACACTCAGACCAGCGTGACATGTGAGCTGCAAACACTGCTACAGAGTAGCC